>NW_028133071.1:0-274504 GCF_964374135.1 Grampus griseus
GTGAGGGCGCGGGTTAGTGTCAGCGTACGGGTTAGGATTAGGGGACGGGTGAGGGTCAGGCTTCGGGGAAGGGTTAGGGTTAGGGTTCGGGCTAGGGTTAGGGTTAGGGGACGGGGACGGTTTAGGGTCCAGCTGAGGGTACGACAACGCTTTAGGGGGAGCGTACGTGTGAGGGTGCGGGTTAGTGTCAGCGTACGGGTTAGGATTAGGGGACGGGTGAGGGTCAGGCTTCGGGGAAGGGTTAGGGTTAGGGTTCGGGCTAGGGTTAGGGTTAGGGGACGGGGACGGTTTAGGGTCCAGGTGAGGGTACGACAACGCTTTAGGGGGAGCGTACGTGTGAGGGCGCGGGTTAGTGTCAGCGTACGTGTTAGGATTAGGGGACGGGTGAGGGTCAGGCTTCGGGGAAGGGTTAGGGTTAGGGTTCGGGCTAGGGTTAGGGTTAGGGGACGGGGACGGTTTAGGGTCCAGGTGAGGGTACGACAACGCTTTAGGGGGAGCGTACGTGTGAGGGCGAGGGTTAGTGTCAGCGTACGGGTTAGGATTAGGGGACGGGTGAGGATCAGGCTTCGGGGAAGGGTTAGGGTTAGGGTTCGGGCTAGGGTTAGGGTTAGGGGACGGGGACGGTTTAGGGTCCAGGTGAGGGTACGGCAACGCTTTAGGGGAACGTACGTGTGAGGGCGCGGGTTAGTGTCAGCGTACGGGTTAGGATTATGGGACGGGTGAGGGTCAGGCTTCGGGGAAGGGTTAGGGTTAGGGTTCGGGCTAGGGTTAGGGTTAGGGGACGGGGACGGTTTAGGGTCCAGGTGAGGGTACGGCAACGCTTTAGGGGGAGCGTACGTGTGAGGGCGCAGGTTAGTGTCAGCGTACGGGTTAAGATGAGGGGACGGGTGAGGGTCAGGCTTCGGGGAAGGGTTAGGGTTTGGGTTCGGGCTAGGGTTAGGGTTAGGGGACGGGGACGGTTTAGGGTCCAGGTGAGGGTACGACAACGCTTTAGGGGGAGCGTACGTGTGAGGGCGCGGGTTAGTGTCAGCGTACGGGTTAGGATTAGGGGACGGGTGAGGGTCAGGCTTCGGGGAAGGGTTAGGGTTAGGGTTCGGGCTAGGGTTAGGGTTAGGGGACGGGGACGGTTTAGGGTCCAGGTGAGGGTACGACAACGCTTTAGGGGGAGCGTACGTGTGAGGGCGCGGGTTAGTGTCAGCGTACGGGTTAGGATTAGGGGACGGGTGAGGGTCAGGCTTCGGGGAAGGGTTAGGGTTAGGGTTCGGGCTAGGGTTAGGGTTAGGGGACGGGGACGGTTTAGGGTCCAGGTGAGGGTACGACAACGCTTTAGGGGGAGCGTACGTGTGAGGGCACGGGTTAGTGTCAGCGTACGGGTTAGGATTAGGGGACGGGTGAGGGTCAGGCTTCGGGGAAGGGTTAGGGTTAGGGTTCGGGCTAGGGTTAGGGTTAGGGGACGGGGACGGTTTAGGGTCCAGGTGAGGGTACGACAACGCTTTAGGGGGAGCGTACGTGTGAGGGCGCAGGTTAGTGTCAGCGTACGGGTTAGGATTAGGGGACGGGTGAGGGTCAGGCTTCGGGGAAGGGTTAGGGTTAGGGTTCGGGCTAGGGTTAGGGTTAGGGGACGGGGACGGTTTAGGGTCCAGGTGAGGGTACGACAACGCTTTAGGGGGAGCGTACGTGTGAGGGCGCGGGTTAGTGTCAGCGTACGGGTTAGGATTAGGGGACGGGTGAGGGTCAGGCTTCGGGGAAGGGTTAGGGTTAGGGTTCGGGCTAGGGTTAGGGTTAGGGGACGGGGACGGTTTAGGGTCCAGGTGAGGGTACGACAACGCTTTAGGGGGAGCGTACGTGTGAGGGCACGGGTTAGTGTCAGCGTACGGGTTAGGATTAGGGGACGGGTGAGGGTCAGGCTTCGGGGAAGGGTTAGGGTTAGGGTTCGGGCTAGGGTTAGGGTTAGGGGACGGGGACGGTTTAGGGTCCAGGTGAGGGTACGACAACGCTTTAGGGGGAGCGTACGTGTGAGGGCGCGGGTTAGTGTCAGCGTACGGGTTAGGATTAGGGGACGGGTGAGGGTCAGGCTTCGGGGAAGGGTTAGGGGTAGGGTTCGGGCTAGGGTTAGGGTTAGGGGACGGGGACGGTTTAGGGTCCAGGTGAGGGTACGACAACGCTTTAGGGGGAGCATACGTGTGAGGGCGCAGGTTAGTGTCAGCGTACGGGTTAGGATTAGGGACGGGTGAGGGTCAGGCTTCGGGGAAGGGTTAGGGTTAGGGTTCGGGCTAGGGTTAGGGTTAGGGGACGGGGATGGTTTAGGGTCCAGATGAGGGTACGACAACGCTTTAGGGGGAGCGTACGTGTGAGGGTGCGGGTTAGTGTCAGCGTACGGGTTAGGATTAGGGGACGGGTGAGGGTCAGGCTTCGGGGAAGGGTTAGGGTTACGGTTCGGGCTAGGGTTAGGGTTAGGGGATGGGGACGGTTTAGGGTCCAGGTGAGGGTACGACAACGCTTTAGGGGGAGCGTACGTGTGAGGGCGCGGGTTAGTGTCAGCGTACGGGTTAGGATTAGGGGACGGGTGAGGGTCAGGCTTCGGGGCAGGGTTAGGGTTAGGGTTCGGGCTAGGGTTAGGGTTAGGGGACGGGGACGGGTTAGGGTCCAGGTGAGGGTACGACAACGATTTAGGGGGAGCGTACGTGTGAGGGCGCGGGTTAGTGTCAGCGTACGGGTTAGGATTAGGGGACGGGTGAGGGTCAGGCTTCGGGGAAGGGTTAGGGTTAGGGTTCGGGCTAGGGTTAGGGTTAGGGGACGGGGACGGTTTAGGGTCCAGGTGAGGGTACGACAACGCTTTAGGGGGAGCGTACGTGTGAGCGCGCGGGTTAGTGTCAGCGTACGGGTTAGGATTAGGGGACGGGTGAGGGTCAGGCTTCGGGGAAGGGTTAGGGTTAGGGTTCGGGCTAGGGTTAGGGTTAGGGGACGGGGACGGTTTAGGGTCCAGGTGAGGGTACGACAACGCTTTAGGGGGAGCGTACGTGTGAGGGCGCGGGTTAGTGTCAGCGTACGGGTTAGGATTAGGGGACAGGTGAGGGTCAGGCTTCGGGGAAGGGTTAGGGTTACGGTTCGGGCTAGGGTTAGGGTTAGGGGACGGGGACGGTTTAGGATCCAGGTGAGGGTACGACAACGCTTTAGGGGGAGCGTACGTGTGAGGGCCCGGGTTAGTGTCAGCGTACGGGTTAGGATTAGGTGACGGGTGAGGGTCAGGCTTCAGGGAAGGGTTAGGGTTAGGGTTAGGGCTAGGGTTAGGGTTAGGGGACGGGGACGGTTTAGGGTCCAGGTGAGGGTACGACAACGCTTTAGGGGGAGCGTACGTGTGAGGGCGCGGGTTAGTGTCAGCGTACGGGTTAGGATTAGGGGACGGGTGAGGGTCAGGCTTCGGGGAAGGGTTAGGGTTAGGGTTCGGGCTAGGGTTAGGGTTAGGGGACGGGGACGGTTTAGGGTCCAGGTGAGGGTACGACAACGCTTTAGGGGGAGCGTACGTGTGAGGGCGCGGGTTAGTGACAGCGTACGGGTTAGGATTAGGGGCCGGGTGAGTGTCAGGCTTCGGGGAAGGGTTAGGGTTAGGGTTCGGGCTAGGGTTAGGGTTAGGGGACGGGGACGTTTTAGGGTCCAGGTGAGGGTACGACAACGCTTTAGGGGGAGCGTACGTGTGAGGGCGCGGGTTAGTGTCAGCGTACGGGTTAGGATTAGGGGACGGGTGAGGGTCAGGCTTCGGGGAAGGGTTAGGGTTAGGGTTCGGGCTAGGGTTAGGGTTAGGGGACGGGGACGGTTTAGGGTCCAGGTGAGGGTACGACAACGCTTTAGGGGGAGCGTACGTGTGAGGGCGCGGGTTAGTGTCAGCATACGGGTTAGGATTAGGGGACGGGTGAGGGTCAGGCTTCGGGGAAGGGTTAGGGTTAGGGTTCGGGCTAGGGTTAGGGTTAGGGGACGGGGACGGTTTAGGGTCCAGGTGAGGGTACGACAACGCTTTAGGGGGAGCGTACGTGTGAGGGCCCGGGTTAGTGTCAGCGTACGGGTTAGGATTAGGGGACGGGTGAGGGTCAGGCTTCGGGGAAGGGTTAGGGTTAGGGTTCGGGCTAGGGTTAGGGTTAGGGGACGGGGACGGTTTAGGGTCCAGGTGAGGGTACGACAACGCTTTAGGGGGAGCGTACGTGTGAGGGCACGGGTTAGTGTCAGCGTACGGGTTAGGATTAGGGGACGGGTGAGGGTCAGGCTTCGGGGAAGGGTTAGGGTTAGGGTTCGGGCTAGGGTTAGGGTTAGGGGACGGGGACGGTTTAGGGTCCAGGTGAGGGTACGACAACGCTTTAGGGGGAGCGTACGTGTGAGGGCGCAGGTTAGGGTCAGCGTACGGGTTAGGATTAGGGGACGGGTGAGGGTCAGGCTTCGGGGAAGGGTTAGGGTTAGGGTTCGGGCTAGGGTTAGGGTTAGGGGACGGGGACGGTTTAGGGTCCAGGTGAGGGTACGACAACGCTTTAGGGGGAGCGTACGTGTGAGGGCGCAGGTTAGTGTCAGCGTACGGGTTAGGATTAGGGGACGGGTGAGGGTCAGGCTTCGGGGAAGGGTTAGGGTTAGGGTTCGGGCTAGGGTTAGGGTTAGGGGACGGGGATGGTTTAGGGTCCAGATGAGGGTACGACAACGCTTTAGGGGGAGCGTACGTGTGAGGGTGCGGGTTAGTGTCAGCGTACGGGTTAGGATTAGGGGACGGGTGAGGGTCAGGCTTCGGGGAAGGGTTAGCGTTACGGTTCGGGCTAGGGTTAGGGTTAGGGGATGGGGACGGTTTAGGGTCCAGGTGAGGGTACGACAACGCTTTAGGGGGAGCGTACGTGTGAGGGCGCGGGTTAGTGTCAGCGTACGGGTTAGGATTAGGGGACGGGTGAGGGTCAGGCTTCGGGGCAGGGTTAGGGTTAGGGTTCGGGCTAGGGTTAGGGTTAGGGGACGGGGACGGGTTAGGGTCCAGGTGAGGGTACGACAACGATTTAGGGGGAGCGTACGTGTGAGGGCGCGGGTTAGTGTCAGCGTACGGGTTAGGATTAGGGGACGGGTGAGGGTCAGGCTTCGGGGAAGGGTTAGGGTTAGGGTTCGGGCTAGGGTTAGGGTTAGGGGACGGGGACGGTTTAGGGTCCAGGTGAGGGTACGACAACGCTTTAGGGGGAGCGTACGTGTGAGCGCGCGGGTTAGTGTCAGCGTACGGGTTAGGATTAGGGGACGGGTGAGGGTCAGGCTTCGGGGAAGGGTTAGGGTTAGGGTTCGGGCTAGGGTTAGGGTTAGGGGACGGGGACGGTTTAGGGTCCAGGTGAGGGTACGACAACGCTTTAGGGGGAGCGTACGTGTGAGGGCGCGGGTTAGTGTCAGCGTACGGGTTAGGATTAGGGGACAGGTGAGGGTCAGGCTTCGGGGAAGGGTTAGGGTTACGGTTCGGGCTAGGATTAGGGTTAGGGGACGGGGACGGTTTAGGATCCAGGTGAGGGTACGACAACGCTTTAGGGGGAGCGTACGTGTGAGGGCCCGGGTTAGTGTCAGCGTACGGGTTAGGATTAGGTGACGGGTGAGGGTCAGGCTTCAGGGAAGGGTTAGGGTTAGGGTTAGGGCTAGGGTTAGGGTTAGGGGACGGGGACGGTTTAGGGTCCAGGTGAGGGTACGACAACGCTTTAGGGGGAGCGTACGTGTGAGGGCGCGGGTTAGTGTCAGCGTACGGGTTAGGATTAGGGGACAGGTGAGGGTCAGGCTTCGGGGAAGGGTTAGGGTTAGGGTTCGGGCTAGGGTTAGGGTTAGGGGACGGGGACGGTTTAGGGTCCAGGTGAGGGTACGACAACGCTTTAGGGGGAGCGTACGTGTGAGGGCGCGGGTTAGTGACAGCGTACGGGTTAGGATTAGGGGCCGGGTGAGTGTCAGGCTTCGGGGAAGGGTTAGGGTTAGGGTTCGGGCTAGGGTTAGGGTTAGGGGACGGGGACGTTTTAGGGTCCAGGTGAGGGTACGACAACGCTTTAGGGGGAGCGTACGTGTGAGGGCGCGGGTTAGTGTCAGCGTACGGGTTAGGATTAGGGGACGGGTGAGGGTCAGGCTTCGGGGAAGGGTTAGGGTTAGGGTTCGGGCTAGGGTTAGGGTTAGGGGACGGGGACGGTTTAGGGTCCAGGTGAGGGTACGACAACGCTTTAGGGGGAGCGTACGTGTGAGGGCGCGGGTTAGTGTCAGCATACGGGTTAGGATTAGGGGACGGGTGAGGGTCAGGCTTCGGGGAAGGGTTAGGGTTAGGGTTCGGGCTAGGGTTAGGGTTAGGGGACGGGGACGGTTTAGGGTCCAGGTGAGGGTACGACAACGCTTTAGGGGGAGCGTACGTGTGAGGGCCCGGGTTAGTGTCAGCGTACGGGTTAGGATTAGGGGACGGGTGAGGGTCAGGCTTCGGGGAAGGGTTAGGGTTAGGGTTCGGGCTAGTGTTAGGGTTAGGGGACGGGGACGGTTTAGGGTCCAGGTGAGGGTACGACAACGCTTTAGGGGGAGCGTACGTGTGAGGGCCCGGGTTAGTGTCAGCGTACGGGTTAGGATTAGGGGACGGGTGAGGGTCAGGCTTCGGGGAAGGGTTAGGGTTAGGGTTCGGGCTAGGGTTAGGGTTAGCGGACGGGGACGGTTTAGGGTCCAGGTGAGGGTACGACAACGCTTTAGGGGGAGCGTACGTGTGAGGGCGTGGGTTAGTGTCAGCGTACGGGTTAGGATTAGGGGACGTGTGAGGGTCAGGCTTCGGGGAAGGGTTAGGGTTAGGGTTCGGGCTAGGGTTAGGGTTAGGGGACGGGGACGGTTTAGGGTCCAGGTGAGGGTACGACAACGCTTTAGGGGGAGCGTACGTGTGAGGGCGCGGGTTAGTGTCAGCGTACGGGTTAGGATTAGGGGACGGGTGAGGGTCAGGCTTCGGGGAAGGGTTAGGGTTAGGGTTCGGGCTAGGGTTAGGGTTAGGGGACGGGGACGGTTTAGGGTCCAGGTGAGGGTACGACAACGCTTTAGGGGGAGCGTACGTGTGAGGGCGCGGGTTAGTGACAGCGTACGGGTTAGGATTAGGGGCCGGGTGAGTGTCAGGCTTCGGGGAAGGGTTAGGGTTAGGGTTCGGGCTAGGGTTAGGGTTAGGGGACAGGGACGGTTTAGGGTCCAGGTGAGGGTACGACAACGCTTTAGGGGGAGCGTACGTGTGAGGGCGCGGGTTAGTGTCAGCGTACGGGTTAGGTTTAGGGGACGGGTGAGGGTCAGGCTTCGGGGAAGGGTTAGGGTTAGGGTTCGGGCTAGGGTTAGGGTTAGGGGACGGGGACGGTTTAGGGTCCAGGTGAGGGTACGACAACGCTTTAGGGGGAGCGTACGTGTGAGGGCGCGGGTTAGTGTCAGCGTACGGGTTAGGATTAGGGGACGGGTGAGGGTCAGGCTTCGGGGCAGGGTTAGGGTTAGGGTTCGGGCTAGGGTTAGGGTTAGGGGACGGGGACGGTTTAGGGTCCAGGTGAGGGTACGACAACGCTTTAGGGGGAGCGTACGTGTGAGGGCGCGGGTTAGTGTCAGCGTACGGTTTAGGATTAGGGGACGGGTGAGGGTCAGGCTTCGGGGCAGGGTTAGGGTTAGGGTTCGGGCTAGGGTTAGGGTTAGGGGACGGGGACGGTTTAGGGTCCAGGTGAGGGTACGACAACGCTTTAGGGGGAGCGTACGTGTGAGGGCGCGGGTTAGTGTCAGCGTACGGTTTAGGATTAGGGGACGGGTGAGGGTCAGGCTTCGGGGAAGGGTTAGGGTTAGGGTTCGGGCTAGGGTTAGGGTTAGGGGACGGGGACGGTTTAGGGTCCAGGTGAGGGTACGACAACGCTTTAGGGGGAGCGTACGTGTGAGGGCGCGGGTTAGTGTCAGCGTACGGGTTAGGATTAGGGGACGGGTGAGGGTCAGGCTTCGGGGCAGGGTTAGGGTTAGGGTTCGGGCTAGGGTTAGGGTTAGGGGACGGGGATGGTTTAGGGTCCAGGTGAGGGTACGACAACGCTTTAGGGGGAGCGTACGTGTGAGGGCGCGGGTTAGTGTCAGCGTACGGGTTAGGATTAGGGGACGGGTGAGGGTCAGGCTTCGGGGCAGGGTTAGGGTTAGGGTTCGGGCTAGGGTTAGGGTTAGGGGACGGGGACGGTTTAGGGTCCAGGTGAGGGTACGACAACGCTTTAGGGGGAGCGTACGTGTGAGGGCGCGGGTTAGTGTCAGCGTACGGGTTAGGATTAGGGGACGGGTGAGGGTCAGGCTTCGGGGCAGGTTTAGGGTTAGGGTTCGGGCTAGGGTTAGGGTTAGGGGACGGGGACGGGTTAGGGACCAGGTGAGGGTACGACAACGCTTTAGGGGGAGCGTACGTGTGAGGGCGCGGGTTAGTGTCAGCGTACGGGTTAGGATTAGGGGACGGGTGAGGGTCAGGCTTCGGGGCAGGGTTAGGGTTAGGGTTCGGGCTAGGGTTAGGGTTAGGGGACGGGGACGGGTTAGGGTCCAGGTGAGGGTACGACAACGCTTTAGGGGGAGCGTACGTGTGAGGGCGCGGGTTAGTGTCAGCGTACGGGTTAGGATTAGGGGACGGGTGAGGGTTAGGCTTCGGGGCAGGGTTAGGGTTAGGGTTCGGGCTAGGGTTAGGGTTAGGGGACGAGGACGGTTTAGGGTCCAGGTGAGGGTATGACAACGCTTTAGGGGGAGCGTACGTGTGAGGGCGCGGGTTAGTGTCAGCGTACGGGTTAGGATTAGGGGACGGGTGAGGGTCAGGCTTCGGGGAAGGGTTAGGGTTCGGGTTCGGGCTAGGGTTAGGGTTAGGGGATGGGGACGGTTTAGGGTCCAGGTGAGTGTACGACAACGCTTTAGGGGGTGCGTATGTGTGAGGGCGCGGGTTATTGTCAGCGTACGGGTTAGGATTAGGGGACGGGTGAGGGTCAGGCTTCGGGGAAGGGTTAGGGTTAGGGTTCGGACTAGGGTTAGGGTTAGGGGACGGGGACGGTTTAGGGTCCAGGTGAGGGTACGACAACGCTTTAGGGGGAGCGTACGTGTGAGGGCGCGGGTTAGTGTCAGCGTACGGGTTAGGATTAGGGGACGGGTGAGGGTCAGGCTTCGGGGCAGGGTTAGGGTTAGGGTTCGGGCTAGGGTTAGGGTTAGGGGACGGGGACGGTTTAGGGTCCAGGTGAGGGTACGACAACGCTTTAGGGGGAGCGTACGTGTGAGGGCGCGGGTTAGTGTCAGCGTACGGGTTAGGATTAGGGGACGGGTGAGGGTCAGGCTTCGGGGCAGGGTTAGGGTTAGGGTTCGGGCTAGGGTTAGGGTTAGGGGACGGGGACGGGTTAGGGTCCAGGTGAGGGTACGACAACGATTTAGGGGGAGCGTACGTGTGAGGGCGCGGGTTAGTGTCAGCGTACGGGTTAGGATTAGGGGACGGGTGAGGGTCAGGCTTCGGGGCAGGGTTAGGGTTAGGGTTCGGGCTAGGGTTAGGGTTAGGGGACGGGGACGGTTTAGGGTCCAGGTGAGGGTACGACAAGGCTTTAGGGGGAGCGAACGTGTGAGGGCGCGGGTTAGTGTCAGCGTACGGGTTAGGATTAGGGGACGGGTGAGGGTCAGGCTTCGGGGCAGGGTTAGGGTTAGGGTTCGGGCTAGGGTTAGGGTTAGGGGACGGGGACGGTTTAGGGTCCAGATGAGGGTACGACAAGGCTTTAGGGGGAGCGAACGTGTGAGGGCGCGGGTTAGTGTCAGCGTACGGTTTAGGTTTAGGGGACGGGTGAGGGTCAGGCTTCGGGGAAGGGTTAGGGTTAGGGTTCGGGCTAGGGTTAGGGTTAGGGGACGGGGACGGTTTAGGGTCCAGGTGAGGGTACGACAACGCTTTAGGGGGAGCGTACGTGTGAGGGCGCGGGTTAGTGTCAGCGTACGGGTTAGGATTAGGGGACGGGTGAGGGTCAGGCTTCGGGGCAGGGTTAGGGTTAGGGTTCGGGCTAGGGTTAGGGTTAGGGGACGGGGACGGTTTAGGGTCCAGGTGAGGGTACGACAACGCTTTAGGGGGAGCGTACGTGTGAGGGCGCGGGTTAGTGTCAGCGTACGGGTTAGGATTAGGGGACGGGTGAGGGTCAGGGTTCGGGGAAGGGTTAGGGTTAGGGTTCGGGCTAGGGTTAGGGTTAGGGGACGGGGACGGTTTAGGGTCCAGGTGAGGGTACGACAACGCTTTAGGGGGAGCGTACGTGTGAGGGCGCGGGTTAGTGTCAGCGTACGGGTTAGGATTAGGGGACGGGTGAGGGTCAGGCTTCGGGGATGGGTTAGGTTTAGGGTTCGGGCTAGGGTTAGGGTTAGGGGACGGGGACGGTTTAGGGTCCAGGTGAGGGTACGACAACGCTTTAGGGGGAGCGTACGTGTGAGGGCGCGGGTTAGTGTCAGCGTACGGGTTAGGATTAGGGGACGGGTGAGGGTCAGGCTTCGGGGAAGGGTTAGGGTTAGGGTTCGGGCTAGGGTTAGGGTTAGGGGACGGGGACGGTTTAGGGTCCAGGTGAGGGTACGACAACGCTTTAGGGGGAGCGTACGTGTGAGGGCGCGGGTTAGTGTCAGCGTACGGGTTAGGATTAGGGGACGGGTGAGGGTCAGGCTTCGGGGCAGGGTTAGGGTTAGGGTTCGGGCTAGGGTTAGGGTTAGGGGACGGGGACGGTTTAGGGTCCAGGTGAGGGTACGACAACGCTTTAGGGGGAGCGTACGTGTGAGGGCGCGGGTTAGTGTCAGCGTACGGGTTAGGATTAGGGGACGGGTGAGGGTCAGGCTTCGGGGCAGGGTTAGGGTTAGGTTTCGGGCTAGGGTTAGTGTTAGGGGACGGGGACGGTTTAGGGTCCAGGTGAGGGTACGACAAGGCTTTAGGGGGAGCGTACGTGTGAGGGCGCGGGTTAGTGTCAGCGTACGGGTTAGGATTCGGGGACGGGTGAGGGTCAGGCTTCGGGGAAGGGTTAGGGTTAGGGTTCGGGCTAGGGTTAGGGTTAGGGGACGGGGACGGTTTAGGGTCCAGGTGAGGGTACGACAACGCTTTAGGGGGAGCGTACGTGTGAGGGCGCGGGTTAGTGTCAGCGTACGGGTTAGGATTAGGGGACGGGTGAGGGTCAGGCTTCGGGGAAGGGTTAGAGTTAGGGTTCGGGCTAGGGTTAGGGTTAGGGGACGGGGACGGTTTAGGGTCCAGGTGAGGGTACGACAACGCTTTAGGGGGAGCGTACGTGTGAGGGCGCGGGTTAGTGTCAGCGTACGGGTTAGGATTAGGGGACGGGTGAGGGTCAGGCTTCGGGGCAGGGTTAGGGTTAGGGTTCGGGCTAGGGTTAGGGTTAGGGGACGGGGACGGTTTAGGGTCCAGGTGAGGGTACGACAACGCTTTAGGGGGAGCGTACGTGTGAGGGCGCGGGTTAGTGTCAGCGTACGGGTTAGGATTAGGGGACGGGTGAGGGTCAGGCTTCGGGGCAGGGTTAGGGTTAGGGTTCGGGCTAGGGTTAGGGTTAGGGGACGGGGACGGGTTAGGGTCCAGGTGAGGGTACGACAACGCTTTAGGGTGAGCGTACGTGTGAGGGCGCGGGTTAGTGTCAGCGTACGGGTTAGGATTAGGGGACGGGTGAGGGTCAGGCTTCGGGGCAGGGTTAGGTTTAGGGTTCGGGCTAGGGTTAGGGTTAGGGGACGGGGACGGTTTAGGGTCCAGGTGAGGGTACGACAACGCTTTAGGGGGAGCGTACGTGTGAGGGCGCGGGTTAGTGTCAGCGTACGGGTTAGGATTAGGGGACAGGTGAGGGTCAGGCTTCGGGGAAGGGTTAGGTTTAGGGTTCGGGCTAGGGTTAGGGTTAGGGGACGGGGACGGTTTAGGGTCCAGGTGAGGGTACGACAACGCTTTAGGGGGAGCGTACGTGTGAGGGCGCGGGTTAGTGTCAGCGTACGGGTTAGGATTAGGGGACGGGTGAGGGTCAGGCTTCGGGGCAGGGTTAGGGTTAGGGTTCGGGCTAGGGTTAGGGTTAGGGGACGGGGACGGGTTAGGGTCCAGGTGAGGGTACGACAACGATTTAGGGGGAGCGTACGTGTGAGGGCGCGGGTTAGTGTCAGCGTACGGGTTAGGATTAGGGGACGGGTGAGGGTCAGGCTTCGGGGCAGGTTTAGGGTTAGGGTTCGGGCTAGGGTTAGGGTTAGGGGACGGGGACGGTTTAGGGTCCAGGTGAGGGTACGACAAGGCTTTAGGGGGAGCGAACGTGTGAGGGCGCGGGTTAGTGTCAGCGTACGGGTTAGGATTAGGGGACGGGTGAGGGTCAGGCTTCGGGGAAGGGTTAGGGTTAGGGTTCGGGCTAGGGTTAGGGTTAGGGGACGGGGACGGTTTAGGGTCCAGGTGAGGGTACGACAACGCTTTAGGGGGAGCGTACGTGTGAGGGCGCGGGTTAGTGTCAGCGTACGGGTTAGGATTAGGGGACGGGTGAGGGTCAGGCTTCGGGGAAGGGTTAGGTTTAGGGTTCGGGCTAGGGTTAGGGTTAGGGGACGGGGACGGTTTAGGGTCCAGGTGAGGGTACGACAACGCTTTAGGGGGAGCGTACGTGTGAGGGCGCGGGTTAGTGTCAGCGTACGGGTTAGGATTAGGGGACGGGTGAGGGTCAGGCTTCGGGGAAGGGTTAGGGTTAGGGTTCGGGCTAGGTTTAGGGTTAGGGGACGGGGACGGTTTAGGGTCCAGGTGAGGGTACGACAACGCTTTAGGGGGAGCGTACGTGTGAGGGCGCGGGTTAGTGTCAGCGTACGGGTTAGGATTAGGGGACGGGTGAGGGTCAGGCTTCGGGGCAGGGTTAGGGTTAGGGTTCGGGCTAGGGTTAGGGTTAGGGGACGGGGACGGTTTAGGGTCCAGGTGAGGGTACGACAACGCTTTAGGGGGAGCGTACGTGTGAGGGCGCGGGTTAGTGTCAGCGTACGGGCTAGGATTAGGGGACGGGTGAGGGTCAGGCTTCGGGGCAGGGTTAGGGTTAGGTTTCGGGCTAGGGTTAGGGTTAGGGGACGGGGACGGTTTAGGGTCCAGGTGAGGGTACGACAAGGCTTTAGGGGGAGCGTACGTGTGAGGGCGCGGGTTAGTGTCAGCGTACGGGTTAGGATTCGGGGACGGGTGAGGGTCAGGCTTAGGGGAAGGGTTAGGGTTAGGGTTCGGGCTAGGGTTAGGGTTAGGGGACGGGGACGGTTTAGGGTCCAGGTGAGGGTACGACAACGCTTTAGGGGGAGCGTACGTGTGAGGGCGCGGGTTAGTGTCAGCGTACGGGTTAGGATTCGGGGACGGGTGAGGGTCAGGGTTCGGGGAAGGGTTAGGGTTAGGGTTCGGGCTAGGGTTAGGGTTAGGGGACGGGGACGGTTTAGGGTCCAGGTGAGGGTACGACAACGCTTTAGGGGGAGCGTACGTGTGAGGGCGCGGGTTAGTGTCAGCGTACGGGTTAGGATTAGGGGACGGGTGAGGGTCAGGCTTCGGGGAAGGGTTAGGGTTAGGGTTCGGGCTAGGGTTAGGGTTAGGGGACGGGGACGGTTTAGGGTCCAGGTGAGGGTACGACAACGCTTTAGGGGGAGCGTACGTGTGAGGGCGCGGGTTAGTGTCAGCGTACGGGTTAGGATTAGGGGACGGGTGAGGGTCAGGCTTCGGGGCAGGGTTAGGGTTAGGGTTCGGGCTAGGGTTAGGGTTAGGGGACGGGGACGGTTTAGGGTCCAGGTGAGGGTACGACAACGCTTTAGGGGGAGCGTACGTGTGAGGGCGCGGGTTAGTGTCAGCGTACGGGTTAGGATTAGGGGACGGGTGAGGGTCAGGCTTCGGGGAAGGGTTAGGGTTAGGGTTCGGGCTAGGGTTAGGGTTAGGGGACGGGGACGGTTTAGGGTCCAGGTGAGGGTACGACAACGCTTTAGGGGGAGCGTACGTGTGAGGGCGCGGGTTAGTGTCAGCGTACGGGTTAGGATTAGGGGACGGGTGAGGGTCAGGCTTCGGGGCAGGGTTAGGGTTAGGGTTCGGGCTAGGGTTAGGGTTAGGGGACGGGGACGGTTTAGGGTCCAGGTGAGGGTACGACAACGCTTTAGGGGGAGCGTACGTGTGAGGGCGCGGGTTAGTGTCAGCGTACGGGTTAGGATTAGGGGACGGGTGAGGGTCAGGCTTCGGGGAAGGGTTAGGGTTAGGGTTCGGGCTAGGGTTAGGGTTAGGGGACGGGGACGGTTTAGGGTCCAGGTGAGGGTACGACAACGCTTTAGGGGGAGCGTACGTGTGAGGGCGCGGGTTAGTGTCAGCGTACGGTTTAGGATTAGGGGACGGGTGAGGGTCAGGCTTCGGGGCAGGGTTAGGGTTAGGGTTCGGGCTAAGGTTAGGGTTAGGGGACGGGGACGGTTTAGGGTCCAGGTGAGGGTATGACAACGCTTTAGGGGGAGCGTACTTGTGAGGGCGCGGGTTAGTGTCAGCGTACGGGTTAGGATTAGGGGACGGGTGAGGGTCAGGCTTCGGGGAAGGGTTAGGGTTAGGGTTCGGGCTAGGGTTAGGGTTAGGGGACGGGGACGGTTTAGGGTCCAGGTGAGGGTACGACAACGCTTTAGGGGGAGCGTACGTGTGAGGGCGCGGGTTAGTGTCAGCGTACGGGTTAGGATTAGGGGACGGGTGAGGGTCAGGCTTCGGGGAAGGGTTAGGGTTAGGCTTCGGGCTAGGGTTAGGGTTAGGGGACGGGGACGGTTTAGGGTCCAGGTGAGGGTACGACAACGCTTTAGGGGGAGCGTACGTGTGAGGGCGCGGGTTAGTGTCAGCGTACGGGTTAGGATTAGGGGACGGGTGAGGGTCAGGCTTCAGGGAAGGGTTAGGGTTAGGGTTCGGGCTAGGGTTAGGGTTAGGGGACGGGGACGGGTTAGGGTCCAGGTGAGGGTACGACAACGCTTTAGGGGGAGCGTACGTGTGAGGGCGCGGGTTAGTGTCAGCGTACGGGTTAGGATTAGGGGACGGGTGAGGGTCAGGCTTCGGGGCAGGGTTAGGGTTAGGGTTCGGGCTAGGGTTAGGGTTAGGGGACGGGGACGGTTTAGGGTCCAGGTGAGGGTACGACAACGCTTTAGGGGGAGCGTACGTGTGAGGGCGCGGGTTAGTGTCAGCGTACGGGTTAGGATTAGGGGACAGGTGAGGGTCAGGCTTCGGGGAAGGGTTAGGGTTAGGGTTCGGGCTAGGGTTAGGGTTAGGGGACGGGGACGGTTTAGGGTCCAGGTGAGGGTACGACAACGCTTTAGGGGGAGCGTACGTGTGAGGGCGCGGGTTAGTGTCAGCGTACGGGTTAGGATTAGGGGACGGGTGAGGGTCAGGCTTCGGGGCAGGGTTAGGGTTAGGGTTCGGGCTAGGGTTAGGGTTAGGGGACGGGGACGGGTTAGGGTCCAGGTGAGGGTACGACAACGATTTAGGGGGAGCGTACGTGTGAGGGCGCGGGTTAGTGTCAGCGTACGGGTTAGGATTAGGGGACGGGTGAGGGTCAGGCTTCGGGGCAGGTTTAGGGTTAGGGTTCGGGCTAGGGTTAGGGTTAGGGGACGGGGACGGTTTAGGGTCCAGGTGAGGGTACGACAAGGCTTTAGGGGGAGCGAACGTGTGAGGGCGCGGGTTAGTGTCAGCGTACGGGTTAGGATTAGGGGACGGGTGAGGGTCAGGCTTCGGGGAAGGGTTAGGGTTAGGGTTCGGGCTAGGGTTAGGGTTAGGGGACGGGGACGGTTTAGGGTCCAGGTGAGGGTACGACAACGCTTTAGGGGGAGCGTACGTGTGAGGGCGCGGGTTAGTGTCAGCGTACGGGTTAGGATTAGGGGACGGGTGAGGGTCAGGCTTCGGGGAAGGGTTAGGGTTAGGGTTCGGGCTAGGGTTAGGGTTAGGGGACGGGGACGGTTTAGGGTCCAGGTGAGGGTACGACAACGCTTTAGGGGGAGCGTACGTGTGAGGGCGCGGGTTAGTGTCAGCGTACGGGTTAGGATTAGGGGACGGGTGAGGGTCAGGCTTCGGGGCAGGGTTAGGGTTAGGGTTCGGGCTAGGGTTAGGGTTAGGGGACGGGGACGGTTTAGGGTCCAGGTGAGGGTACGACAACGCTTTAGGGGGAGCGTACGTGTGAGGGCGCGGGTTAGTGTCAGCGTACGGGTTAGGATTAGGGGACGGGTGAGGGTCAGGCTTCGGGGAAGGGTTAGGGTTAGGGTTCGGGCTAGGGTTAGGGTTAGGGGACGGGGACGGTTTAGGGTCCAGGTGAGGGTACGACAACGCTTTAGGGGGAGCGTACGTGTGAGGGCGCGGGTTAGTGTCAGCGTACGGGTTAGGATTAGGGGACGGGTGAGGGTCAGGCTTCGGGGAAGGGTTAGGGTTAGGGTTCGGGCTAGGGTTAGGGTTAGGGGACGGGGACGGTTTAGGGTCCAGGTGAGGGTACGACAACGCTTTAGGGGGAGCGTACGTGTGAGGGCGCGGGTTAGTGTCAGCGTACGGGTTAGGATTAGGGGACGGGTGAGGGTCAGGCTTCGGGGCAGGGTTAGGGTTAGGGTTCGGGCTAGGGTTAGGGTTAGGGGACGGGGACGGTTTAGGGTCCAGGTGAGGGTACGACAACGCTTTAGGGGGAGCGTACGTGTGAGGGCGCGGGTTAGTGTCAGCGTACGGGTTAGGATTAGGGGACGGGTGAGGGTCAGGCTTAGGGACGGGGACGGTTTAGGGTCCAGGTGAGGGTACGACAACGCTTTAGGGGGAGCGTACGTGTGAGGGCGCGGGTTAGTGTCAGCGTACGGGTTAGGATTAGGGGACGGGTGAGGGTCAGGCTTCGGGGCAGGGTTAGGGTTAGGGTTCGGGCTAGGGTTAGGGTTAGGGGACGGGGACGGTTTAGGGTCCAGGTGAGGGTACGACAACGCTTTAGGGGGAGCGTACGTGTGAGGGCGCGGGTTAGTGTCAGCGTACGGGTTAGGATTAGGGGACGGGTGAGGGTCAGGCTTCGGGGAAGGGTTAGGGTTAGGGTTCGGGCTAGGGTTAGGGTTAGGGGACGGGGACGGTTTAGGGTCCAGGTGAGGGTACGACAACGCTTTAGGGGGAGCGTACGTGTGAGGGCGCGGGTTAGTGTCAGCCTACGGGTTAGGATTAGGGGACGGGTGAGGGTCAGGCTTCGGGGAAGGGTTAGGGTTAGGCTTCGGGCTAGGGTTAGGGTTAGGGGACGGGGACGGTTTAGGGTCCAGGTGAGGGTACGACAACGCTTTAGGGGGAGCGTACGTGTGAGGGCGCGGGTTAGTGTCAGCGTACGGGTTAGGATTAGGGGACGGGTGAGGGTCAGGCTTCGGGGAAGGGTTAGGGTTAGGGTTCGGGCTAGGGTTAGGGTTAGGGGACGGGGACGGTTTAGGGTCCAGGTGAGGGTACGACAACGCTTTAGGGGGAGCGTACGTGTGAGGGCGCGGGTTAGTGTCAGCGTACGGGTTAGGATTAGGGGACGGGTGAGGGTCAGGCTTCGGGGAAGGGTTAGGGTTAGGGTTCGGGCTAGGGTTAGGGTTAGGGGACGGGGACGGTTTAGGGTCCAGGTGAGGGTACGACAACGCTTTAGGGGGAGCGTACGTGTGAGGGCGCGGGTTAGTGTCAGCGTACGGGTTAGGATTAGGGGACGGGTGAGGGTCAGGCTTCGGGGAAGGGTTAGGGTTAGGGTTCGGGCTAGGGTTAGGGTTAGGGGACGGGGACGGTTTAGGGTCCAGGTGAGGGTACGACAACGCTTTAGGGGGAGCGTACGTGTGAGGGCGCGGGTTAGTGTCAGCGTACGGGTTAGGATTAGGGGACGGGTGAGGGTCAGGCTTCGGGGCAGGGTTAGGGTTAGGCTTCGGGCTAGGGTTAGGGTTAGGGGACGGGGACGGTTTAGGGTCCAGGTGAGGGTACGACAAGGCTTTAGGGGGAGCGTACGTGTGAGGGCGCGGGTTAGTGTCAGCGTACGGGTTAGGATTAGGGGACGGGTGAGGGTCAGGCTTCGGGGCAGGGTTAGGGTTAGGGTTCGGGCTAGGGTTAGGGTTAGGGGACGGGGACGGGTTAGGGTCCAGGTGAGGGTACGACAACGCTTTAGGGGGAGCGTACGTGTGAGGGCGCGGGTTAGTGTCAGCGTACGGGTTAGGATTAGGGGACGGGTGAGGGTCAGGCTTCGGGGCAGGGTTAGGGTTAGGGTTCGGGCTAGGGTTAGGGTTAGGGGACGGGGACGGTTTAGGGTCCAGGTGAGGGTACGACAACGCTTTAGGGGGAGCGTACGTGTGAGGGCGCGGGTTAGTGTCAGCGTACGGGTTAGGATTAGGGGACGGGTGAGGGTCAGGCTTCGGGGAAGGGTTAGGGTTAGGGTTCGGGCTAGGGTTAGGGTTAGGGGACGGGGACGGTTTAGGGTCCAGGTGAGGGTACGACAACGCTTTAGGGGGAGCGTACGTGTGAGGGCGCGGGTTAGTGTCAGCGTACGGGTTAGGATTAGGGGACGGGTGAGGGTCAGGCTTTGGGGCAGGGTTAGGGTTAGGGTTCGGGCTAGGGTTAGGGTTAGGGGACGGGGACGGGTTAGGGTCCAGGTGAGGGTACGACAACGATTTAGGGGGAGCGTACGTGTGAGGGCGCGGGTTAGTGTCAGCGTACGGGTTAGGATTAGGGGACGGGTGAGGGTCAGGCTTCGGGGCAGGGTTAGGGTTAGGGTTCGGGCTAGGGTTAGGGTTAGGGGACGGGGACGGTTTAGGGTCCAGGTGAGGGTACGACAAGGCTTTAGGGGGAGCGAACGTGTGAGGGCGCGGGTTAGTGTCAGCGTACGGGTTAGGATTAGGGGACGGGTGAGGGTCAGGCTTCGGGGAAGGGTTAGGGTTAGGGTTCGGGCTAGGGTTAGGGTTAGGGGACGGGGACGGTTTAGGGTCCAGGTGAGGGTACGACAACGCTTTAGGGGGAGCGTACGTGTGAGGGCGCGGGTTAGTGTCAGCGTACGGGTTAGGATTAGGGGACGGGTGAGGGTCAGGCTTCGGGGAAGGGTTAGGTTTAGGGTTCGGGCTAGGGTTAGGGTTAGGGGACGGGGACGGTTTAGGGTCCAGGTGAGGGTACGACAACGCTTTAGGGGGAGCGTACGTGTGAGGGCGCGGGTTAGTGTCAGCGTACGGGTTAGGATTAGGGGACGGGTGAGGGTCAGGCTTCGGGGAAGGGTTAGGGTTAGGGTTCGGGCTAGGGTTAGGGTTAGGGGACGGGGACGGTTTAGGGTCCAGGTGAGGGTACGACAAGGCTTTAGGGGGAGCGTACGTGTGAGGGCGCGGGTTAGTGTCAGCGTACGGGTTAGGATTCGGGGACGGGTGAGGGTCAGGCTTCGGGGAAGGGTTAGGGTTAGGGTTCGGGCTAGGGTTAGGGTTAGGGGACGGGGACGGTTTAGGGTCCAGGTGAGGGTACGACAACGCTTTAGGGGGAGCGTACGTGTGAGGGCGCGGGTTAGTGTCAGCGTACGGGTTAGGATTAGGGGACGGGTGAGGGTCAGGCTTCGGGGAAGGGTTAGGGTTAGGGTTCGGGCTAGGGTTAGGGTTAGGGGACGGGGACGGTTTAGGGTCCAGGTGAGGGTACGACAACGCTTTAGGGGGAGCGTACGTGTGAGGGCGCGGGTTAGTGTCAGCGTACGGGTTAGGATTAGGGGACGGGTGAGGGTCAGGCTTCGGGGCAGGGTTAGGGTTAGGGTTCGGGCTAGGGTTAGGGTTAGGGGACGGGGACGGTTTAGGGTCCAGGTGAGGGTACGACAACGCTTTAGGGGGAGCGTACGTGTGAGGGCGCGGGTTAGTGTCAGCGTACGGGTTAGGATTAGGGGACGGGTGAGGGTCAGGCTTCGGGGCAGGGTTAGGGTTAGGGTTCGGGCTAGGGTTAGGGTTAGGGGACGGGGACGGGTTAGGGTCCAGGTGAGGGTACGACAACGCTTTAGGGGGAGCGTACGTGTGAGGGCGCGGGTTAGTGTCAGCGTACGGGTTAGGATTAGGGGACGGGTGAGGGTCAGGCTTCGGGGCAGGGTTAGGGTTAGGGTTCGGGCTAGGGTTAGGGTTAGGGGACGGGGACGGTTTAGGGTCCAGGTGAGGGTACGACAACGCTTTAGGGGGAGCGTACGTGTGAGGGCGCGGGTTAGTGTCAGCGTACGGGTTAGGATTAGGGGACGGGTGAGGGTCAGGCTTCGGGGCAGGGTTAGGGTTAGGGTTCGGGCTAGGGTTAGGGTTAGGGGACGGGGACGGTTTAGGGTCCAGGTGAGGGTACGACAACGCTTTAGGGGGAGCGTACGTGTGAGGGCGCGGGTTAGTGTCAGCGTACGGGTTAGGATTAGGGGACGGGTGAGGGTCAGGCTTCGGGGAAGGGTTAGGGTTAGGGTTCGGGCTAGGGTTAGGGTTAGGGGACGGGGACGGTTTAGGGTCCAGGTGAGGGTACGACAACGCTTTAGGGGGAGCGTACGTGTGAGGGCGCGGGTTAGTGTCAGCGTACGGTTTAGGATTAGGGGACGGGTGAGGGTCAGGCTTCGGGGCAGGGTTAGGGTTAGGGTTCGGGCTAAGGTTAGGGTTAGGGGACGGGGACGGTTTAGGGTCCAGGTGAGGGTACGACAACGCTTTAGGGGGAGCGTACTTGTGAGGGTGCGGGTTAGTGTCAGCGTACGGGTTAGGATTAGGGGACGGGTGAGGGTCAGGCTTCGGGGAAGGGTTAGGGTTAGGGTTCGGGCTAGGGTTAGGGTTAGGGGACGGGGACGGTTTAGGGTCCAGGTGAGGGTACGACAACGCTTTAGGGGGAGCGTACGTGTGAGGGCGCGGGTTAGTGTCAGCGTACGGGTTAGGATTAGGGGACGGGTGAGGGTCAGGCTTCGGGGAAGGGTTAGGGTTAGGCTTCGGGCTAGGGTTAGGGTTAGGGGACGGGGACGGTTTAGGGTCCAGGTGAGGGTACGACAACGCTTTAGGGGGAGCGTACGTGTGAGGGCGTGGGTTAGTGTCAGCGTACGGGTTAGGATTAGGGGACGGGTGAGGGTCAGGCTTCGGGGAAGGGTTAGGGTTAGGGTTCGGGCTAGGGTTAGGGTTAGGGGACGGGGACGGTTTAGGGTCCAGGTGAGGGTACGACAACGCTTTAGGGGGAGCGTACGTGTGAGGGCGCGGGTTAGTGTCAGCGTACGGGTTAGGATTAGGGGACGGGTGAGGGTCAGGCTTCGGGGAAGGGTTAGGGTTAGGGTTCGGGCTAGGGTTAGGGTTAGGGGACGGGGACGGTTTAGGGTCCAGGTGAGGGTACGACAACGCTTTAGGGGGAGCGTACGTGTGAGGGCGCGGGTTAGTGTCAGCGTACGGGTTAGGATTAGGGGACGGGTGAGGGTCAGGCTTCGGGGCAGGGTTAGGGTTAGGGTTCGGGCTAGGGTTAGGGTTAGGGGACGGGGACGGTTTAGGGTCCAGGTGAGGGTACGACAACGTTTTAGGGGGAGCGTACGTGTGAGGGCGCGGGTTAGTGTCAGCGTACGGGTTAGGATTCGGGGACGGGTGAGGGTCAGGCTTCGGGGAAGGGTTAGGGTTAGGGTTCGGGCTAGGGTTAGGGTTAGGGGACGGGGACGGTTTAGGGTCCAGGTGAGGGTACGACAACGCTTTAGGGGGAGCGTACGTGTGAGGGCGTGGGTTAGTGTCAGCGTACGGGTTAGGATTAGGGGACGGGTGAGGGTCAGGCTTCGGGGAAGGGTTAGGGTTAGGGTTCGGACTAGGGTTAGGGTTAGGGGACGGAGACGGTTTAGGGTCCAGGTGAGGGTACGACAACGCTTTAGGGGGAGCGTACGTGTGAGGGCGCGGGTTAGTGTCAGCGTACGGGTTAGGATTAGGGGACGGGTGAGGGTCAGGCTTCGGGGAAGGGTTAGGGTTAGGGTTCCGGCTAGGGTTAGGGTTAGGGGACGGGGACGGTTTAGGGTCCAGGTGAGGGTACGACAACGCTTTAGGGGGAGCGTACGTGTGAGGGCGCGGGTTAGTGTCAGCGTACGGGTTAGGATTAGGGGACGGGTGAGGGTCAGGCTTCGGGGCAGGGTTAGGGTTAGGGTTCGGGCTAGGGTTAGGGTTAGGGGACGGGGACGGGTTAGGGTCCAGGTGAGGGTACGACAACGATTTAGGGGGAGCGTACGTGTGAGGGCGCGGGTTAGTGTCAGCGTACGGGTTAGGATTACGGGACGGGTGAGGGTCAGGCTTCGGGGCAGGGTTAGGGTTAGGGTTCGGGCTAGGGTTAGGGTTAGGGGACGGGGACGGTTTAGGGTCCAGGTGAGGGTACGACAAGGCTTTAGGGGGAGCGAACGTGTGAGGGCGCGGGTTAGTGTCAGCGTACGGGTTAGGATTAGGGGACGGGTGAGGGTCAGGCTTCGGGGAAGGGTTAGGGTTAGGGTTCGGGCTAGGGTTAGGGTTAGGGGACGGGGACGGTTTAGGGTCCAGGTGAGGGTACGACAACGCTTTAGGGGGAGCGTACGTGTGAGGGCGCGGGTTAGTGTCAGCGTACGGGTTAGGATTCGGGGACGGGTGAGGGTCAGGCTTCGGGGAAGAGTTAGGGTTAGGGTTCGGGCTAGGGTTAGGGTTAGGGGACGGGGACGGTTTAGGGTCCAGGTGAGGGTACGACAACGCTTTAGGGGGAGCGTACGTGTGAGGGTGCGGGTTAGTGTCAGCGTACGGGTTAGGATTAGGGGACGGGTGAGGGTCAGGCTTCGGGGAAGGGTTAGGGTTAGGGTTCGGACTAGGGTTAGGGTTAGGGGATGGGGACGGTTTAGGGTCCAGGTGAGGGTACGACAACGCTTTAGGGGGAGCGTACGTGTGAGGGCGTGGGTTAGTGTCAGCGTACGGGTTAGGATTAGGGGACGGGTGAGGGTCAGGCTTCGGCGAAGGGTTAGGGTTAGGGTTCGGGCTAGGGTTAGGGTTAGGGGACGGGGACGGTTTAGGGTCCAGGTGAGGGTACGACAACGCTTTAGGGGGAGCGTACGTGTGAGGGCGCGTGTTAGTGTCAGCGTACGGGTTAGGATTAGGGGACGGGTGAGGGTCAGGCTTCGGGGAAGGGTTAGGGTTAGGGTTCGGGCTAGGGTTAGGGTTAGGGGACGGGGACGGTTTAGGGTCCAGGTGAGGGTACGACAACGCTTTAGGGGGAGCGTACGTGTGAGGGCGCGGGTTAGTGTCAGCGTACGGGTTAGGATTAGGGGACGGGTGAGGGTCAGGCTTTGGGGAAGGGTTAGGGTTAGGGTTCGGGCTAGGGTTAGGGTTAGGGGACGGGGACGGTTTAGGGTCCAGGTGAGGGTATGACAACGCTTTAGGGGGAGCGTACGTGTGAGGGCGCGGGTTAGTGTCAGCGTACGGGTTAGGATTAGGGGACGGGTGAGGGTCAGGCTTCGGGGCAGGGTTAGGGTTAGGGTTCGGGCTAGGGTTAGGGTTAGGGGACGGGGACGGTTTAGGGTCCAGGTGAGGGTACGACAACGCTTTAGGGGGAGCGTACGTGTGAGGGCGCGGGTTAGTGTCAGCGTACGGGTTAGGATTAGGGGACGGGTGAGGGTCAGGCTTCGGGGAAGGGTTAGGGTTAGGGTTCGGGCTAGGGTTAGGGTTAGGGGACGGGGACGGTTTAGGGTCCAGGTGAGGGTACGACAACGCTTTAGGGGGAGCGTACGTGTGAGGGCGCGGGTTAGTGTCAGCGTACGGGTTAGGATTAGGGGACGGGTGAGGGTCAGGCTTCGGGGAAGGGTTAGGGTTAGGGTTCGGGCTAGGGTTAGGGTTAGGGGACGGGGACGGTTCAGGGTCCAGGTGAGGGTACGACAACGCTTTAGGGGGAGCGTACGTGTGAGGGCGCGGGTTAGTGTCAGCGTACGGGTTAGGATTAGGGGACGGGTGAGGGTCAGGCTTCGGGGCAGGGTTAGGGTTAGGGTTCGGGCTAGGGTTAGGGTTAGGGGACGGGGACGGGTTAGGGTCCAGGTGAGGGTACGACAACGATTTAGGGGGAGCGTACGTGTGAGGGCGCGGGTTAGTGTCAGCGTACGGGTTAGGATTAGGGGACGGGTGAGGGTCAGGCTTCGGGGCAGGGTTAGGGTTAGGGTTCGGGCTAGGGTTAGGGTTAGGGGACGGGGACGGTTTAGGGTCCAGGTGAGGGTACGACAAGGCTTTAGGGGGAGCGAACGTGTGAGGGCGCGGGTTAGTGTCAGCGTACGGGTTAGGATTAGGGGACGGGTGAGGGTCAGGCTTCGGGGAAGGGTTAGGGTTAGGGTTCGGGCTAGGGTTAGGGTTAGGGGACGGGGACGGTTTAGGGTCCAGGTGAGGGTACGACAACGCTTTAGGGGGAGCGTACGTGTGAGGGCGCGGGTTAGTGTCAGCGTACGGGTTAGGATTCGGGGACGGGTGAGGGTCAGGCTTCGGGGAAGGGTTAGGGTTAGGGTTCGGGCTAGGGTTAGGGTTAGGGGACGGGGACGGTTTAGGGTCCAGGTGAGGGTACGACAACGCTTTAGGGGGAGCGTACGTGTGAGGGCGCGGGTTAGTGTCAGCGTACGGGTTAGGATTAGGGGACGGGTGAGGGTCAGGCTTCGGGGAAGGGTTAGGGTTAGGGTTCGGGCTAGGGTTAGGGTTAGGGGACGGGGACGGTTTAGGGTCCAGGTGAGGGTACGACAACGCTTTAGGGGGAGCGTACGTGTGAGGGCGCGGGTTAGTGTCAGCGTACGGGTTAGGATTCGGGGACGGGTGAGGGTCAGGCTTCGGGGAAGGGTTAGGGTTAGGGTTCGGGCTAGGGTTAGGGTTAGGGGACGGGGACGGTTTAGGGTCCAGGTGAGGGTACGACAACGCTTTAGGGGGAGCGTACGTGTGAGGGCGCGGGTTAGTGTCAGCGTACGGGTTAGGATTAGGGGACGGGTGAGGGTCAGGCTTCGGGGAAGGGTTAGGGTTAGGGTTCGGACTAGGGTTAGGGTTAGGGGATGGGGACGGTTTAGGGTCCAGGTGAGGGTACGACAACGCTTTAGGGGGAGCGTACGTGTGAGGGCGCGGGTTAGTGTCAGCGTACGGGTTAGGATTAGGGGACGGGTGAGGGTCAGCCTTCGGGGAAGGGTTAGGGTTAGGGTTCGGGCTAGGGTTAGGGTTAGGGGACGGGGACGGTTTAGGGTCCAGGTGAGGGTACGACAACGCTTTAGGGGGAGCGTACGTGTGAGGGCGCGGGTTAGTGTCAGCGTACGGGTTAGGATTAGGGGACGGGTGAGTGTCAGGCTTCGGGGCAGGGTTAGGGTTAGGGTTCGGGCTAGGGTTAGGGTTAGGGGACGGGGACGGTTTAGGGTCCAGGTGAGGGTACGACAACGCTTTAGGGGGAGCGTACGTGTGAGGGCGCGGGTTAGTGTCAGCGTACGGGTTAGGATTAGGGGACGGGTGAGGGTCAGGCTTCGGGGCAGGGTTAGGGTTAGGTTTCGGGCTAGGGTTAGGGTTAGGGGACGGGGATGGTTTAGGGTCCAGGTGAGGGTACGACAAGGCTTTAGGGGGAACGTACGTGTGAGGGCGAGGGTTAGTGTCAGCGTACGGTTTAGGATTCGGGGACGGGTGAGGGTCAGGCTTCGGGGAAGGGTTAGGGTTAGGGTTCGGGCTAGGGTTAGGGTTAGGGGACGGGGACGGTTTAGGGTCCAGGTGAGGGTACGACAACGCTTTAGGGGGAGCGTACGTGTGAGGGCGCGGGTTAGTGTCAGCGTACGGGTTAGGATTAGGGGACGGGTGAGGGTCAGGCTTCGGGGAAGGGTTAGGGTTAGGGTTCGGGCTAGGGTTAGGGTTAGGGGACGGGGACGGTTTAGGGTCCAGGTGAGGGTACGACAACGCTTTAGGGGGAGCGTACGTGTGAGGGCGCGGGTTAGTGTCAGCGTACGGGTTAGGATTAGGGGACGGGTGAGGGTCAGGCTTCGGGGAAGGGTTAGGGTTAGGGTTCGGCCTAGGGTTAGGGTTAGGGGACGGGGACGGTTTAGGGTCCAGGTGAGGGTACGACAACGCTTTAGGGGGAGCGTACGTGTGAGGGCGCCGGTTAGTGTCAGCGTACGGTTTAGGATTAGGGGACGGGTGAGTGTCAGGCTTCGGGGCAGGGTTAGGGTTAGGGTTCGGGCTAAGGTTAGGGTTAGGGGACGGGGACGGTTTAGGGTCCAGGTGAGGGTACGACAACGCTTTAGGGGGAGCGTACTTGTGAGGGCGCGGGTTAGTGTCAGCGTACGGGTTAGGATTAGGGGACGGGTGAGGGTCAGGCTTCGGGGAAGGGTTAGGGTTAGGGTTCGGGCTAGGGTTAGGGTTAGGGGACGGGGACGGTTTAGGGTCCAGGTGAGGGTACGACAACGCTTTAGGGGGAGCGTACGTGTGAGGGCGCGGGTTAGTGTCAGCGTACGGGTTAGGATTAGGGGACGGGTGAGGGTCAGGCTTCGGGGAAGGGTTAGGGTTAGGCTTCGGGCTAGGGTTAGGGTTAGGGGACGGGGACGGTTTAGGGTCCAGGTGAGGGTACGACAACGCTTTAGGGGGAGCGTACGTGTGAGGGCGCGGGTTAGTGTCAGCGTACGGGTTAGGATTAGGGGACGGGTGAGGGTCAGGCTTCGGGGAAGAGTTAGGGTTAGGGTTCGGGCTAGGGTTAGGGTTAGGGGACGGGGACGGTTTAGGGTCCAGGTGAGGGTACGACAACGCTTTAGGGGGAGCGTACGTGTGAGGGCGCGGGTTAGTGTCAGCGTACGGGTTAGGATTAGGGGACGGGTGAGGGTCAGGCTTCGGGGCAGGGTTAGGGTTAGGGTTCGGGCTAGGGTTAGGGTTAGGGGACGGGGACGGTTTAGGGTCCAGGTGAGGGTACGACAACGCTTTAGGGGGAGCGTACGTGTGAGGGCGCGGGTTAGTGTCAGCGTACGGGTTAGGATTAGGGGACGGGTGAGGGTCAGGCTTCGGGGCAGGGTTAGGGTTAGGGTTCGGGCTAGGGTTAGTGTTAGGGGACGGGGACGGTTTAGGGTCCAGGTGAGGGTACGACAACGCTTTAGGGGGAGCGTACGTGTGAGGGCGCGGGTTAGTGTCAGCGTACGGGTTAGGATTAGGGGACGGGTGAGGGTCAGGCTTCGGGGAAATGTTAGGGTTAGGGTTCGGGCTAGGGTTAGGGTTAGGGGACGGGGACGGTTTAGGGTCCAGGTGAGGGTACGACAACGCTTTAGGGGGAGCGTACGTGTGAGGGCGCGGGTTAGTGTCAGCGTACGGGTTAGGATTAGGGGACGGGTGAGGGTCAGGCTTCGGGGAAGGGTTAGGGTTAGGGTTCGGGCTAGGGTTAGGGTTAGGGGACGGGGACGGTTTAGGGTCCAGGTGAGGGTACGACAACGCTTTAGGGGGAGCGTACGTGTGAGGGCGCGGGTTAGTGTCAGCGTACGGGTTAGGATTAGGGGACGGGTGAGGGTCAGGCTTCGGGGCAGGGTTAGGGTTAGGGTTCGGGCTAGGGTTAGGATTAGGGGACGGGGACGGTTTAGGGTCCAGGTGAGGGTACGACAAGGCTTTAGGGGGAGCGTACATGTGAGGGCGCGGGTTAGTGTCAGCGTACGGGTTAGGATTCGGGGACGGGTGAGGGTCAGGCTTCGGGGAAGGGTTAGGGTTAGGGTTCGGGCTAGGGTTAGGGTTAGGGGACGGGGACGGTTTAGGGTCCAGGTGAGGGTACGACAACGCTTTAGGGGGAGCGTACGTGTGAGGGCGCGGGTTAGTGTCAGCGTACGGGTTAGGATTAGGGGACGGGTGAGGGTCAGGCTTCGGGGAAGGGTTAGGGTTAGGGTTCGGACTAGGATTAGGGTTAGGGGACGGGGACGGTTTAGGGTCCAGGTGAGGGTACGACAACGCTTTAGGGGGAGCGTACGTGTGAGGGCGCGGGTTAGTGTCAGCGTACGGGTTAGGATTAGGGGACGGGTGAAGGTCAGGCTTCGGGGAAGGGTTAGGGTTAGGGTTCGGGCTAGGGTTAGGGTTAGGGGACGGGGACGGTTTAGGGTCCAGGTGAGGGTACGACAACGCTTTAGGGGGAGCGTACGTGTGAGGGCGCGGGTTAGTGTCAGCGTACGGGTTAGGATTAGGGGACGGGTGAGGGTCAGGCTTCGGGGAAGGGTTAGGTTTAGGGTTCGGGCTAGGGTTAGGGTTAGGGGACGGGGACGGTTTAGGGTCCAGGTGAGGGTACGACAACGCTTTAGGGGGAGCGTACGTGTGAGGGCGCGGGTTAGTGTCAGCGTACGGGTTAGGATTAGGGGACGGGTGAGGGTCAGGCTTCGGGGAAGGGTTAGGGTTAGGGTTCGGCCTAGGGTTAGGGTTAGGGGACGGGGACGGTTTAGGGTCCAGGTGAGGGTACGACAACGCTTTAGGGGGAGCGTACGTGTGAGGGCGCGGGTTAGTGTCAGCGTACGGGTTAGGATTAGGGGACGGGTGAGAGTCAGGCTTCGGGGAAGGGTTAGGGTTAGGGTTCGGGCTAGGGTTAGGGTTAGGGGACGGGGACGGTTTAGGGTCCAGGTGAGGGTACGACAACGCTTTAGGGGGAGCGTACGTGTGAGGGCGCGGGTTAGTGTCAGCGTACGGGTTAGGATTAGGGGACGGGTGAGGGTCAGGCTTCGGGGAAGGGTTAGGGTTAGGCTTCGGGCTAGGGTTAGGGTTAGGGGACGGGGACGTTTTAGGGTCCAGGTGAGGGTACGACAACGCTTTAGGGGGAGCGTACGTGTGAGGGCGCGGGTTAGTGTCAGCGTACGGGTTAGGATTAGGGGACGGGTGAGGGTCAGGCTTCGGGGCAGGGTTAGGGTTAGGTTTCGGGCTAGGGTTAGGGTTACGGGATGGGGACGGTTTAGGGTCCAGGTGAGGGTACGACAAGGCTTTAGGGGGAGCGTACGTGTGAGGGCGCGGGTTAGTGTCAGCGTACGGTTTAGGATTCGGGGACGGGTGAGGGTCAGGCTTCGGGGAAGTGTTAGGGTTAGGGTTCGGGCTAGGGTTAGGGTTAGGGGACGGGGACGGGTTAGGGTCCAGGTGAGGGTACGACAACGCTTTAGGGGGAGCGTACGTGTGAGGGCGCGGGTTAGTGTCAGCGTACGGGTTAGGTTTAGGGGACGGGTGAGGGTCAGGCATCGGGGAAGGGTTAGGGTTAGGGTTCGGGCTAGGGTTAGGGTTAGGGGACGGGGACGGTTTAGGGTCCAGGTGAGGGTACGACAACGCTTTAGGGGGAGCGTACGTGTGAGGGCGCGGGTTAGTGTCAGCGTACGGGTTAGGATTAGGGGACGGGTGAGGGTCAGGCTTCGGGGCAGGGTTAGGGTTAGGGTTCGGGCTAGGGTTAGGGTTAGGGGACGGGGACGGTTTAGGGTCCAGGTGAGGGTACGACAACGCTTTAGGGGGAGCGTACGTGTGAGGGCGCGGGTTAGTGTCAGCGTACGGGTTAGGATTAGGGGACGGGTGAGGGTCAGGCTTCGGGGCAGGGTTAGGGTTAGGGTTCGGGCTAGGGTTAGGGTTAGGGGACGGGGACGGTTTAGGGTCCAGGTGAGGGTACGACAACGCTTTAGGGGGAGCGTACGTGTGAGGGCGCGGGTTAGTGTCAGCGTACGGTTTAGGATTAGGGGACGGGTGAGGGTCAGGCTTCGGGGCAGGGTTAGGGTTAGGGTTCGGGCTAGGGTTAGGGTTAGGGGACGGGGACGGGTTAGGGTCCAGGTGAGGGTACGACAACGCTTTAGGGGGAGCGTACGTGTGAGGGCGCGGGTTAGTGTCAGCGTACGGGTTAGGATTAGGGGACGGGTGAGGGTCAGGCTTCGGGGCAGGGTTAGGGTTAGGGTTCGGGCTAGGGTTAGGGTTAGGGGACGGGGACGGTTTAGGGTCCAGGTGAGGGTACGACAACGCTTTAGGGGGAGCGTACGTGTGAGGTCGCGGGTTAGTGTCAGCGTACGGGTTAGGATTAGGGGACGGGTGAGGGTCAGGCTTCGGGGAAGGGTTAGGGTTAGGGTTCGGGCTAGGGTTAGGGTTAGGGGACGGGGACGGTTTAGGGTCCAGGTGAGGGTACGACAACGCTTTAGGGGGAGCGTACGTGTGAGGGCGCGGGTTAGTGTCAGCGTACGGTTTAGGATTAGGGGACGGGTGAGTGTCAGGCTTCGGGGCAGGGTTAGGGTTAGGGTTCTGGCTAAGGTTAGGGTTAGGGGACGGGGACGGTTTAGGGTCCAGGTGAGGGTACGACAACGCTTTAGTGGGAGCGTACTTGTGAGGGCGCGGGTTAGTGTCAGCGTACGGGTTAGGATTAGGGGACGGGTGAGGGTCAGCCTTCGGGGAAGGGTTAGGGTTAGGGTTCGGGCTAGGGTTAGGGTTAGGGGACGGGGACGGTTTAGGGTCCAGGTGAGGGTACGACAACGCTTTAGGGGGAGCGTACGTGTGAGGGCGCGGGTTAGTGTCAGCGTACGGGTTAGGATTAGGGGACGGGTGAGGGTCAGGCTTCGGGGAAGGGTTAGGGTTAGGCTTCGGGCTAGGGTTAGGGTTAGGGGACGGGGACGGTTTAGGGTCCAGGTGAGGGTACGACAACGCTTTAGGGGGAGCGTACGTGTGAGGGCCCGGGTTAGTGTCAGCGTACGGGTTAGGATTAGGGGACGGGTGAGGGTCAGGCTTCGGGGAAGGGTTAGGGTTAGGGTTCGGGCTAGGGTTAGGGTTAGGGGACGGGGACGGTTTAGGGTCCAGGTGAGGGTACGACAACGCTTTAGGGGGAGCGTACGTGTGAGGGCGCGGGTTAGTGTCAGCGTATGGGTTAGGATTAGGGGACGGGTGAGGGTCAGGCTTCGGGGAAGGGTTAGGGTTAGGGTTCGGGCTAGGGTTAGGGTTAGGGGACGGGGACGGTTTAGGGTCCAGGTGAGGGTACGACAAGGCTTTAGGGGGAGCGTACGTGTGAGGGCGCGGGTTAGTGTCAGCGTACGGGTTAGGATTAGGGGACGGGTGAGGGTCAGGCTTCGGGGCAGGGTTAGGGTTAGGGTTCGGGCTAGGGTTAGGGTTAGGGGACGGGGACGGTTTAGGGTCCAGGTGAGGGAACGACAACGCTTTAGGGGGAGCGTACGTGTGAGGGCGCGGGTTAGTGTCAGCGTACGGGTTAGGATTAGGGGACGGGTGAGGGTCAGCCTTCGGGGAAGGGTTAGGGTTAGGGTTCGGGCTAGGGTTAGGGTTAGGGGACGGGGACGGTTTAGGGTCCAGGTGAGGGTACGACAACGCTTTAGGGGGAGCGTACGTGTGAGGGCGCGGGTTAGTGTCAGCGTACGGGTTAGGATTAGGGGACGGGTGAGGGTCAGGCTTCGGGGAAGGGTTAGGGTTAGGCTTCGGGCTAGGGTTAGGGTTAGGGGACGGGGACGGTTTAGGGTCCAGGTGAGGGTACGACAACGCTTTAGGGGGAGCGTACGTGTGAGGGCGCTGGTTAGTGTCAGCGTACGGGTTAGGATTAGGGGACGGGTGAGGGTCAGGCTTCGGGGAAGTGTTAGGGTTAGGGTTCGGGCTAGGGTTAGGGTTAGGGGACGGGGACGGTTTAGGGTCCAGGTGAGGGTACGACAACGCTTTAGGGGGAGCGTACGTGTGAGGGCGCGGGTTAGTGTCAGCGTACGGGTTAGGATTAGGGGACGGGTGAGGGTCAGGCTTCGGGGAAGGGTTAGGGTTAGGGTTCGGGCTAGGGTTAGGGTTAGGGGACGGGGACGGTTTAGGGTCCAGGTGAGGGTACGACAACGCTTTAGGGGGAGCGTACGTGTGAGGGCGCGGGTTAGTGTCAGCGTACGGGTTAGGATTAGGGGACGGGTGAGGGTCAGGCTTCGGGGCAGGTTTAGGGTTAGGGTTCGGGCTAGGGTTAGGGTTAGGGGACGGGGACGGTTTAGGGTCCAGGTGAGGGAACGACAACGCTTTAGGGGGAGCGTACGTGTGAGGGCGCGGGTTAGTGTCAGCGTACGGGTTAGGATTAGGGGACGGGTGAGGGTCAGGCTTCGGGGAAGGGTTAGGGTTAGGGTTCGGGCTAGGGTTAGGGTTAGGGGACGGGGACGGTTTAGGGTCCAGGTGAGGGTACGACAACGCTTTAGGGGGAGCGTACGTGTGAGGGCGCGGGTTAGTGTCAGCGTACGGGTTAGGATTAGGGGACGGGTGAGGGTCAGGCTTCGGGGAAGGGTTAGGGTTAGGGTTCGGGCTAGGGTTAGGGTTAGGGGACGGGGACGGTTTAGGGTCCAGGTGAGGGTACGACAACGCTTTAGGGGGAGCGTACGTGTGAGGGCGCGGGTTAGTGTCAGCGTACGGGTTAGGATTAGGGGACGGGTGAGGGTCAGGCTTCGGGGCAGGGTTAGGGTTAGGGTTCGGGCTAGCGTTAGGGTTAGGGGACGAGGACGGTTTAGGGTCCAGGTGAGGGTACGACAAGGCTTTAGGGGGAGCGTACGTGTGACGGCGCGGGTTAGTGTCAGCGTACGGGTTAGGATTCGGGGACGGGTGAGGGTCAGGCTTCGGGGAAGGGTTAGGGTTAGGGTTCGGGCTAGGGTTAGGGTTAGGGGACGGGGACGGTTTAGGGTCCAGGTGAGGGTACGACAACGCTTTAGGGGGAGCGTACGTGTGAGGGCGCGGGTTAGTGTCAGCGTACGGGTTAGGATTAGGGGACGGGTGAGGGTCAGGCTTCGGGGAAGGGTTAGGGTTAGGGTTCGGGCTAGGGTTAGGGTTAGGGGACGGGGACGGTTTAGGGTCCAGGTGAGGGTACGACAACGCTTTAGGGGGAGCGTACGTGTGAGGGCGCGGGTTAGTGTCAGCGTACGGGTTAGGATTAGGGGACGGGTGAGGGTCAGGCTTCGGGGAAGGGTTAGGGTTAGGGTTCGGGCTAGGGTTAGGGTTAGGGGACGGGGACGGTTTAGGGTCCAGGTGAGGGTACGACAACGCTTTAGGGGGAGCGTACGTGTGAGGGCGCGGGTTAGTGTCAGCGTACGGGTTAGGATTAGGGGACGGGTGAGGGTCAGGCTTCGGGGAAGGGTTAGGGTTCGGGCTAGTGTTAGGGTTAGGGGACGGGGACGGTTTAGGGTCCAGGTGAGGGTACGACAACGCTTTAGGGGGAGCGTACGTGTGAGGGCCCGGGTTAGTGTCAGCGTACAGGTTAGGATTAGGGGACGGGTGAGGGTCAGGCTTCGGGGAAGGGTTAGGGTTAGGGTTCAGGCTAGGGTTAGGGTTAGGGGACGGGGACGGTTTAGGGTCTAGGTGAGGGTACGACAACGCTTTAGGGGGAGCGTACGTGTGAGGGCCCGGGTTAGTGTCAGCGTACGGGTTAGGATTAGGGGACGGGTGAGGGTCAGGCTTCGGGGAAGGGTTAGGGTTAGGGTTCGGGCTAGGGTTAGGGTTAGGGGACGGGGACGGTTTAGGGTCCAGGTGAGGGTACGACAACGCTTTAGGGGGAGCGTACGTGTGAGGGCGCGGGTTAGTGTCAGCGTACGGGTTAGGATTAGGGGACGGGTGAGGGTCAGGCTTCGGGGAAGGGTTAGGGTTAGGGTTTGGGCTAGGGTTAGGGTTAGGGGACGGGGACTGTTTAGGGTCCAGGTGAGGGTACGACAACGCTTTAGGGGGAGCGTACGTGTGAGGGCGCGGGTTAGTGTCAGCGTACGGGTTAGGATTAGGGGACGGGTGAGCGTCAGGCTTCGGGGAAGGGTTAGGGTTAGGCTTCGGGCTAGGGTTAGGGTTAGGGGACGGGGACGGTTTAGGGTCCAGGTGAGGGTACGACAACGCTTTAGGGGGAGCGTACGTGTGAGGGCGCGGGTTAGTGTCAGCGTACGGGTTAGGATTAGGGGACGGGTGAGGGTCAGGCTTCGGGGAAGGGTTAGGGTTAGGGTTCGGGCTAGGGTTAGGGTTAGGGGACGGGGACGGTTTAGGGTCCAGGTGAGGGTACGACAACGCTTTAGGGGGAGCGTACGTGTGAGGGCGCGGGTTAGTGTCAGCGTACGGGTTAGGATTAGGGGACGGGTGAGGGTCAGGCTTCGGGGAAGGTTTAGGGTTAGGGTTCGGGCTAGGGTTAGGGTTAGGGGACGGGGACGGTTTACGGTCCAGGTGAGGGTACGACAACGCTTTAGGGGGAGCGTACGTGTGAGGGCGCGGGTTAGTGTCAGCGTACGGGTTAGGATTAGGGCACGGGTGAGGGTCAGGCTTCGGGGAAGGGTTAGGGTTAGGGTTGGGGCTAGGGTTAGGGTTAGGGGACGGGGACGGTTTAGGGTCCAGGTGAGGGTACGACAACGCTTTAGGGGGAGCGTACGTGTGAGGGCCCGGGTTAGTGTCAGCGTACGGGTTAGGATTAGGGGACGGGTGAGGGTCAGGCTTCGGGGAAGGGTTAGGGTTAGGGTTCGGGCTAGGGTTAGGGTTAGGGGACGGGGACGGTTTAGGGTCCAGGTGAGGGTACGACAACGCTTTAGGGGGAGCGTACGTGTGAGGGCGTGGGTTAGTGTCAGCGTACGGGTTAGGATTAGGGGACGGGTGAGGGTCAGGCTTCGGGGAAGGGTTAGGGTTAGGGTTCGGGCTAGGGTTAGGGTTAGGGGACGGGGACGGTTTAGGGTCCAGGTGAGGGTACGACAACGCTTTAGGGGGAGCGTACGTGTGAGGGCGCGGGTTAGTGTCAGCGTACGGGTTAGGATTAGGGGACGGGTGAGGGTCAGGCTTCAGGGAAGGGTTAGGGTTAGGGTTGGGGCTAGGGTTAGGGTTAGGGGACGGGGACGGTTTAGGGTCCAGGTGAGGGTACGACAACGCTTTAGGGGGAGCGTACGTGTGAGGGCCCGGGTTAGTGTCAGCGTACGGGTTAGGATTAGGGGACGGGTGAGTGTCAGGCTTCGGGGAAGGGTTAGGGTTAGGGTTCGGGCTAGGGTTAGGGTTAGGGGACGGGGACGGTTTAGGGTCCAGGTGAGGGTACGACAACGCTTTAGGGGGAGCGTACGTGTGAGGGCGCGGGTTAGTGTCAGCGTACGGGTTAGGATTAGGGGACGGGTGAGGGTCAGGCTTCGGGGAAGGGTTAGGGTTAGGGTTCGGGCTAGGGTTAGGGTTAGGGGATGTGGAAGGTTTAGGGTCCAGGTGAGGGTACGACAATGCTTTAGGGGGAGCGTACGTGTGAGGGCGCGGGTTAGTGTCAGCGTACGGGTTAGGATCAGGGGACGGGTGAGGGTCAGTCTTCGGGGAAGGGTTAGGGTTAGTGTTCGGGCTAGGGTTAGGGTTAGGGGACGGGGACGGTTTAGGGTCCAGGTGAGGGTACGACAACGCTTTAGGGGGAGCGTACGTGTGAGGGCGCGGGTTAGTGTCAGCGTACGGGTTAGGATTAGGGGACGGGTGAGGGTCAGGCTTCGGGGAAGGGTTAGGGTTAGGGTTCGGGCTAGGTTTAGGGTTAGGGGACGGGGACGGTTTAGGGTCCAGGTGAGGGTACGACAACGCTTTAGGGGGAGCGTACGTGTGAGGGCGCGGGTTAGTGTCAGCGTACGGGTTAGGATTAGGGGACGGGTGAGGGTCAGGCTTCGGGGAAGGGTTAGGGATAGGGTTTGGGCTAGGGTTAGGGTTAGGGGATGGGGACGGTTTAGGGTCCAGGTGAGGGTACGACAACGCTTTAGGGGGAGCGTACGTGTGAGGGCGCGGGTTAGTGTCAGCGTACGGGTTAGTATTAGGGGACGGGTGAGGGTCAGGCTTCGGGGAAGGGTTAGGGTTAGGGTTCGGGCTAGGGTTAGGGTTAGGGGACGGGGACGGTTTAGGGTCCAGGTGAGGGTACGACAACGCTTTAGGGGGAGCGTACGTGTGAGGGCGCGGGTTAGTGTCAGCGTACGGGTTAGGATTAGGGGACGGGTGAGGGTCAGGCTTTGGGGAAGGGTTACGGTTCGGGTTCGGTCTAGGGTTAGGGTTAGGGGACGGGGACGGTTTAGGGTCCAGGTGAGGGTACGACAACGCTTTAGGGGGAGCGTACGTGTGAGGGCGCGGGTTAGTGTCAGCCTACGGGTTAGGATTATTGGACGGGTGAGGGTCAGGCTTCGGGGAAGGGTTAGGGTTAGGGTTGGGGCTAGGGTTAGGGTTAGGGGACGGGGACGGTTTAGGGTCCAGGTGAGGGTACGACAACGCTTTAGGGGGAGCGTACGTGTGAGGGCGAGGGTTAGTGTCAGCGTACGGGTTAGGATTAGGGGACGGGTGAGGGTCAGGTTTCGGGGAAGGGTTAGGGTTAGGGTTCGGGCTAGGGTTAGGGTTAGGGGACGGGGACGGTTTAGGGTCCAGGTGAGGGTACGACAACGCTTTAGGGGGAACGTACGTGTGAGGGCGCGGGTTAGTGTCAGCGTACGGGTTAGGATTAGGGGACGGGTGAGGGTCAGGCTTCGGGGTAGGGTTAGGGTTCGGGTTCGGGCTAGGGTTAGGGTTAGGGGACGGGGACGGTGTAGGGTCCAGGTGAGGGTACGACAACGCTTTAGGGGGAGTGTACGTGTGAGGGCGCGGGTTAGTGTCAGCGTACGGGTTAGGATTAGGGGACGGGTGAGGGTCAGACTTCAGGGAAGTTTTAGGGTTAGGGTTGGGGCTAGGGTTAGGGTTAGGGGACGGGGACGGTTTAGGGTCCAGGTGAGGGTACGACAACGCTTTAGGGGGAGCGTACGTGTGAGGGCGCGGGTTAGTGTCATCGTACGGGTTAGGATTAGGGGACGGGTGAGGGTCAGGCTTCGGGGAAGGGTTAGGGTTAGGGTTCGGGCTTGGGTTAGGCTTAGGGGACGGGGACGGTTTAGGGTCCATGTGAGGGTACGACAACGCTTTAGGGGGAGCGTACGTGTGAGGGCGCAGGTTAGTGTCAGCGTACGGGTTAGGATTAGGGGACGGGTGAGGGTCAGGCTTCGGGGAAGGGTTAGGGTTAGGGTTCGGGCTATGGTTAGGGTTAGGGGACGGGGACGGTTTAGGGTCCAGGTGAGGGTACGACAACGCATTAGGGGGAGCGTAAGTGTGAGGGCGCGGGTTAGTGTCTGTGTACGGGTTAGGATTAGGGGATGTGTGAGGGTCAGGCTTCGGGGAAGGGTTAGGGTTAGGGTTCGGGCTAGGGTTAGGGTTAGGGGACGGGGACGGTTTAGGGTCCAGGTGAGGGTACGACAACGCTTTAGGGGGAGCGTACGTGTGAGGGCGCGGGTTAGTGTCAGCGTACGGGTTAGAATTAGGGGAAGGGTGAGGGTCAGGCTTCGGGGAAGGGTTAGGGTTAGGGTTCGGGCTAGGGTTAGGGTTAGGGGACGGGGACGGTTTAGGGTCCAGGTGAGGGTACGACAACGCTTTAGGGGGAGCGTACGTGTGAGGGCGCGGGTTAGTGTCAGCGTACGGGTTAGGATTAGGGGACGGGTGAGGGTCAGGCTTCGGGGCAGGGTTAGGGTTAGGGTTCGGGCTAGGGTTAGGGTTAGGGGACGGGGACGGTTTAGGGTCCAGGTGAGGGTACGACAACGCTTTAGGGGGAGCGTACGTGTGAGGGCGCGGGTTAGTGTCAGCGTACGGTTTAGGATTAGGGGACGGGTGAGGGTCAGGCTTCGGGGCAGGGTTAGGGTTAGGGTTCGGGCTAGGGTTGGGGTTAGGGGACGGGGACGGGTTAGGGTCCAGGTGAGGGTACGACAACGCTTTAGGGGGAGCGTACGTGTGAGGGCGCGGGTTAGTGTCAGCGTACGGGTTAGGATTAGGGGACGGGTGAGGGTCAGGCTTCGGGGCAGGGTTAGGGTTAGGGTTCGGGCTAGGGTTAGGGTTAGGGGACGGGGACGGTTTAGGGTCCAGGTGAGGGTACGACAACGCTTTAGGGGGAGCGTACGTGTGAGGGCGCGGGTTAGTGTCAGCGTACGGGTTAGGATTAGGGGACGGGTGAGGGTCAGGCTTCGGGGCAGGGTTAGGGTTAGGGTTCGGGCTAGGGTTAGGGTTAGGGGATGGGGACGGTTTAGGGTCCAGGTGAGGGTACGACAACGCTTTAGGGGGAGCGTACGTGTGAGGGCGCGGGTTAGTGTCAGCGTACGGGTTAGGATTAGGGGACGGGTGAGGGTCAGGCTTCGGGGCAGGGATAGGGTTAGGGTTCGGGCTAGGGTTAGGGTTAGGGGACGGGGACGGGTTAGGGTACAGGTGAGGGTACGACAACGCTTTAGGGGGAGCGTACGTGTGAGGGCGCGGGTTAGTGTCAGCGTACGGGTTAGGATTAGGGGACGGGTGAGGGTCAGGCTTCGGGGCAGGGTTAGGGTTAGGGTTCGGGCTAGGGTTAGGGTTAGGGGACGGGGACGGTTTAGGGTCCAGGTGAGGGTACGACAACGCTTTAGGGGGAGCGTACGTGTGAGGGCGCGGGTTAGTGTCAGCGTACGGGTTAGGATTAGGGGACGGGTGAGGGTCAGGCTTCGGGGCAGGGTTAGGGTTAGGGTTCGGGCTAGGGTTAGGTTTAGGGGACGGGGACGGTTTAGGGTCCAGGTGAGGGTACGACAACGCTTTAGGGGGAGCGTACGTGTGAGGGCGCGGGTTAGTGTCAGCGTACGGTTTAGGATTAGGGGACGGGTGAGGGTCAGGCTTCGGGGCAGGGTTAGGGTTAGTGTTCGGGCTAAGGTTAGGGTTAGGGGACGGGGACGGTTTAGGGTCCAGGTGAGGGTACGACAACGCTTTAGGGGGAGCGTACTTGTGAGGGCGCGGGTTAGTGTCAGCGTACGGGTTAGGATTAGGGGACGGGTGAGGGTCAGGCTTCGGGGAAGGGTTAGGGTTAGGGTTCGGGCTAGGGTTTGGGTTAGGGGACGGGGACGGTTTAGGGTCCAGGTGAGGGTACGACAACGCTTTAGGGGGAGCGTACGTGTGAGGGCGCGGGTTAGTGTCAGCGTACGGGTTAGGATTAGGGGACGGGTGAGGGTCAGGCTTCGGGGAAGTGTTAGGGTTAGGCTTCGGGCTAGGGTTAGGGTTAGGGGACGGGGACGGTTTAGGGTCCAGGTGAGGGTACGACAACGATTTAGGGGGAGCGTACGTGTGAGGGCGCGGGTTAGTGTCAGCGTACGGGTTAGGATTAGGGGACGGGTGAGGGTCAGGCTTCGGGGAAGGGTTAGGGTTAGGGTTCGGGCTAGGGTTAGGGTTAGGGGACGGGGACGGTTTAGGGTCCAGGTGAGGGTACGACAACGCTTTAGGGGGAGCGTACGTGTGAGGGCGCGGGTTAGTGTCAGCGTACGGGTTAGGATTAGGGGACGGGTGAGGGTCAGGCTTCGGGGAAGGGTTAGGGTTAGGGTTCGGGCTAGGGTTAGGGTTAGGGGACGGGGACGGTTTAGGGTCCAGGTGAGGGTACGACAACGCTTTAGGGGGAGCGTACGTGTGAGGGCGCGGGTTAGTGTCAGCGTACGGGTTAGGATTAGGGGACGGGTGAGGGTCAGGCTTCGGGGCAGGGTTAGGGTTAGGGTTCGGGCTAGGGTTAGGGTTAGGGGACGGGGACGGTTTAGGGTCCAGGTGAGGGTACGACAACGCTTTAGGGGGAGCGTACGTGTGAGGGCGCGGGTTAGTGTCAGCGTACGGGTTAGGATTAGGGGACGGGTGAGGGTCAGGCTTCGGGGAAGGGTTAGGGTTAGGGTTCGGGCTAGGGTTAGGGTTAGGGGACGGGGACGGTTTAGGGTCCAGGTGAGGGTACGACAACGCTTTAGGGGGAGCGTACGTGTGAGGGCGCGGGTTAGTGTCAGCGTACGGGTTAGGATTAGGGGACGGGTGAGGGTCAGGCTTCGGGGAAGGGTTAGGGTTAGGGTTCGGGCTAGGGTTAGGGTTAGGGGACGGGGACGGTTTAGGGTCCAGGTGAGGGTACGACAACGCTTTAGGGGGAGCGTACGTGTGAGGGCGCGGGTTAGTGTCAGCGTACGGGTTAGGACTAGGGGACGGGTGAGGGTCAGGCTTCGGGGCAGGGTTAGGGTTAGGCTTCGGGCTAGGGTTAGGGTTAGGGGACGGGGACGGTTTAGGGTCCAGGTGAGGGTACGACAAGGCTTTAGGGGGAGCGTACGTGTGAGGGCGCGGGTTAGTGTCAGCGTACGGGTTAGGATTAGGGGACGGGTGAGGGTCAGGCTTCGGGGAAGGGTTAGGGTTAGGGTTCGGGCTAGGGTTAGGGTTAGGGGACGGGGACGGTTTAGGGTCCAGGTGAGGGTACGACAACGCTTTAGGGGGAGCGTACGTGTGAGGGCGCGGGTTAGTGTCAGCGTACGGGTTAGGATTAGGGGACGGGTGAGGGTCAGGCTTCGGGGAAGGGTTAGGGTTAGGGTTGGGGCTAGGGTTAGGGTTAGGGGACGGGGACGGTTTAGGGTCCAGGTGAGGGTACGACAACGCTTTAGGGGGAGCGTACGTGTGAGTGCCCGGGTTAGTGTCAGCGTACGGGTTAGGATTAGGGGACGGGTGAGTGTCAGGCTTCGGGGAAGGGTTAGGGTTAGGGTTCGGGCTAGGGTTAGGGTTAGGGGACGGGGACGGTTTAGGGTCCAGGTGAGGGTACGACAACGCTTTAGGGGGAGCGTACGTGTGAGGGCGCGGGTTAGTGTCAGCGTACGGGTTAGGATTAGGGGACGGGTGAGGGTCAGGCTTCGGGGAAGGGTTAGGGTTAGGGTTCGGGCTAGGGTTAGGGTTAGGGGATGTGGAAGGTTTAGGGTCCAGGTGAGGGTACGACAACGCTTTAGGGGGAGCGTACGTGTGAGGGCGCGGGTTAGTGTCAGCGTACGGGTTAGGATTAGGGGACGGGTGAGGGTCAGTCTTCGGGGAAGGGTTAGGGTTAGGGTTCGGGCTAGGGTTAGGGTTAGGGGACGGGGACGGTTTAGGGTCCAGGTGAGGGTACGACAACGCTTTAGGGGGAGCGTACGTGTGAGGGCGCGGGTTAGTGTCAGCGTACGGGTTAGGATTAGGGGACGGGTGAGGGTCAGGCTTCGGGGAAGGGTTAGGGTTAGGGTTCGGGCTAGGGTTAGGTTTAGGGGACGGGGACGGTTTAGGGTCCAGGTGAGGGTACGACAACGCTTTAGGGGGAGCGTACGTGTGAGGGCGCGGGTTAGTGTCAGCGTACGGGTTAGGATTAGGGGACGGGTGAGGGTCAGGCTTCGGGGAAGGGTTAGGGATAGGGTTTGGGCTAGGGTTAGGGTTAGGGGATGGGGACGGTTTAGGGTCCAGGTGAGGGTACGACAACGCTTTAGGGGGAGCGTACGTGTGAGGGCGCGGGTTAGTGTCAGCGTACGGGTTAGTATTAGGGGACGGGTGAGGGTCAGGCTTCGGGGAAGGGTTAGGGTTAGGGTTCGGGCTAGGGTTAGGGTTAGGGGACGGGGACGGTTTAGGGTCCAGGTGAGGGTACGACAACGCTTTAGGGGGAGCGTACGTGTGAGGGCGCGGGTTAGTGTCAGCGTACGGGTTAGGATTAGGGGACGGGTGAGGGTCAGGCTTCGGGGAAGGGTTAGGGTTAGGGTTCGGGCTTGGGTTAGGGTTAGGGGACGGGGACGGTTTAGGGTCCAGGTAAGGGTACGACAACGCTTTAGGGGGAGCGTACGTGTGAGGGCGCAGGTTAGTGTCAGCGTACGGGTTAGGATTAGGGGACGGGTGAGGGTCAGGCTTCGGGGAAGGGTTAGGGTTAGGGTTCGGGCTATGGTTAGGGTTAGGGGACGGGGACGGTTTAGGGTCCAGGTGAGGGTACGACAACGCATTAGGGGGAGCGTAAGTGTGAGGGCGCGGGTTAGTGTCTGTGTACGGGTTAGGATTAGGGGATATGTGAGGGTCAGGCTTCGGGGAAGGGATAGGGTTAGGGTTTGGGCTAGGGTTAGGGTTAGGGGACGGGGACGGTTTAGGGTCCAGGTGAGGGTACGACAACGCTTTAGGGGGAGCGTACGTGTGAGGGCGCGGGTTAGTGTCAGCGTACGGGTTAGAATTAGGGGACGGGTGAGGGTCAGGCTTCGGGGAAGGGTTAGGGTTAGGGTTCGGGCTAGGGTTAGGGTTAGGGGACGGGGACGGTTTAGGGTCCAGGTGAGGGTACGACAACGCTTTAGGGGGAGCGTACGTGTGAGGGCGCGGGTTAGTGTCAGCGTACGGGTTAGGATTAGGGGACGGGTGAGGGTCAGGCTTCGGGGCAGGGTTAGGGTTAGGGTTCGGGCTAGGGTTAGGGTTAGGGGACGGGGACGGTTTAGGGTCCAGGTGAGGGTACGACAACGCTTTAGGGGGAGCGTACGTGTGAGGGCGCGGGTTAGTGTCAGCGTACGGTTTAGGATTAGGGGACGGGTGAGGGTCAGGCTTCGGGGCAGGGTTAGGGTTAGGGTTCGGGCTAGGGTTGGGGTTAGGGGACGGGGACGGGTTAGGGTCCAGGTGAGGGTACGACAACGCTTTAGGGGGAGCGTACGTGTGAGGACGCGGGTTAGTGTCAGCGTACGGGTTAGGATTAGGGGACGGGTGATGGTCAGGCTTCGGGGCAGGGTTAGGGTTAGGGTTCGGGCTAGGGTTAGGGTTAGGGGACGGGGACGGTTTAGGGTCCAGGTGAGGGTACGACAACGCTTTAGGGGGAGCGTACGTGTGAGGGCGCGGGTTAGTGTCGGCGTACGGGTTAGGATTAGGGGACGGGTGAGGGTCAGGCTTCGGGGCAGGGTTAGGGTTAGGGTTCGGGCTAGGGTTAGGGTTAGGGGATGGGGACGGTTTAGGGTCCAGGTGAGGGTACGACAACGCTTTAGGGGGAGCGTACGTGTGAGGGCGCGGGTTAGTGTCAGCGTACGGGTTAGGATTAGGGGACGGGTGAGGGTCAGGCTTCGGGGCAGGGATAGGGTTAGGGTTCGGGCTAGGGTTAGGGTTAGGGGACGGGGACGGGTTAGGGTCCAGGTGAGGGTACGACAACGCTTTAGGGGGAGCGTACGTGTGAGGGCGCGGGTTAGTGTCAGCGTACGGGTTAGGATTAGGGGACGGGTGAGGGTCAGGCTTCGGGGCAGGGTTAGGGTTAGGGTTCGGGCTAGGGTTAGGGTTAGGGGACGGGGACGGTTTAGGGTCCAGGTGAGGGTACGACAACGCTTTAGGGGGAGCGTACGTGTGAGGGCGCGGGTTAGTGTCAGCGTACGGGTTAGGATTAGGGGACGGGTGAGGGTCAGGCTTCGGGGAAGGGTTAGGGTTAGGGTTCGGGCTAGGGTTAGGGTTAGGGGACGGGGACGGTTTAGGGTCCAGGTGAGGGTACGACAGCGCTTTAGGGGGAGCGTACGTGTGAGGGCGCGGGTTAGTGTCAGCGTACGGTTTAGGATTAGGGGACGGGTGAGGGTCAGGCTTCGGGGCAGGGTTAGGGTTAGGGTTCGGGCTAAGGTTAGGGTTAGGGGACGGGGACGGTTTAGGGTCCAGGTGAGGGTACGACAACGCTTTAGGGGGAGCGTACTTGTGAGGGCGCGGGTTAGTGTCAGCGTACGGGTTAGGATTAGGGGACGGGTGAGGGTCAGGCTTCGGGGAAGGGTTAGGGTTAGGGTTCGGGCTAGGGTTAGGGTTAGGGGACGGGGACGGTTTAGGGTCCAGGTGAGGGTACGACAACGCTTTAGGGGGAGCGTACGTGTGAGGGCGCGGGTTAGTGTCAGCGTACGGGTTAGGATTAGGGGACGGGTGAGGGTCAGGCTTCGGGGAAGGGTTAGGGTTAGGGTTCGGGCTAGGGTTAGGGTTAGGGGACGGGGACGGTTTAGGGTCCAGGTGAGGGTACGACAACGCTTTAGGGGGAGCGTACGTGTGAGGGCGCGGGTTAGTGTCAGCGTACGGTTTAGGATTAGGGGACGGGTGAGGGTCAGGCTTCGGGGCAGGGTTAGGGTTAGGGTTCGGGCTAGGGTTAGGGTTAGGGGACGGGGACGGTTTAGGGTCCAGGTGAGGGTACGACAACGCTTTAGGGGGAGCGTACGTGTGAGGGCGCGGGTTAGTGTCAGCGTACGGGTTAGGATTAGGGGACGGGTGAGGGTCAGGCTTCGGGTCAGGGTTAGGGTTAGGGTTCGGGCTAGGGTTAGGGTTAGGGGACGGGGACGGTTTAGGGTCCAGGTGAGGGTACGACAACGCTTTAGGGGGAGCGTACGTGTGAGGGCGCGGGTTAGTGTCAGCGTACGGGTTAGGATTAGGGGACGGGTGAGGGTCAGGCTTCCGGGAAGGGTTAGGGTTAGGGTTCGGGCTAGGGTTAGGGTTAGGGGACGGGGACGGTTTAGGGTCCAGGTGAGGGTACGACAACGCTTTAGGGGGAGCGTACGTGTGAGGGCGCGGGTTAGTGTCAGCGTACGGGTTAGGATTAGGGGACGGGTGAGGGTCAGGCTTCGGGGCAGGGTTAGGGTTAGGCTTCGGGCTAGGGTTAGGGTTAGGGGACGGGGACGGTTTAGGGTCCAGGTGAGGGTACGACAAGGCTTTAGGGGGAGCGTACGTGTGAGGGCGCGGGTTAGTGTCAGCGTACGGGTTAGGATTCGGGGACGGGTGAGGGTCAGGCTTCGGGGAAGGGTTAGGGTTAGGGTTCGGACTAGGGTTAGGGTTAGGGGACGGGGACGGTTTAGGGTCCAGGTGAGGGTACGACAACGCTTTAGGGGGAGCGTACGTGTGAGGGCGCGGGTTAGTGTCAGCGTACGGGTTAGGATTAGGGGACGGGTGAGGGTCAGGCTTCGGGGAAGGGTTAGGGTTAGGGTTCGGACTAGGGTTAGGGTTAGGAGACGGGGACGGTTTAGGGTCCAGGTGAGGGTACGACAACGCTTTAGGGGGAGCGTACGTGTGAGGGCGCGGGTTAGTGTCAGCGTACGGGTTAGGATTAGGGGACGGGTGAGGGTCAGGCTTCGGGGAAGGGTTAGGGTTAGGGTTCGGGCTAGGGTTAGGGTTAGGGGACGGGGACGGTTTAGGGTCCAGGTGAGGGTACGACAACGCTTTAGGGGGAGCGTACGTGTGAGGGCGCGGGTTAGTGTCAGCGTACGGGTTAGGATTAGGGGACGGGTGAGGGTCAGGCTTCGGGGCAGGGTTAGGGTTAGGGTTCGGGCTAGGGTTAGGGTTAGGGGACGGGGACGGGTTAGGGTCCAGGTGAGGGTACGACAACGATTTAGGGGGAGCGTACGTGTGAGGGCGCGGGTTAGTGTCAGCGTACGGGTTAGGATTAGAGGACGGGTGAGGGTCAGGCTTCGGGTCAGGGTTAGGGTTAGGGTTCGGGCTAGGGTTACGGTTAGGGGACGGGGACGGTTTAGGGTCCAGGTGAGGGTACGACAAGGCTTTAGGGGGAGCGAACGTGTGAGGGCGCGGGTTAGTGTCAGCGTACGGGTTAGGATTAGGGGACGGGTGAGGGTCAGGCTTCGGGGAAGGGTTAGGGTTAGGGTTCGGGCTAGGGTTAGGGTTAGGGGACGGGGACGGTTTAGGGTCCAGGTGAGGGTACTACAACGCTTTAGGGGTAGCGTACGTGTGAGGGCGCGGGTTAGTGTCAGCGTACGGGTTAGGATTCGGGGGCGGGTGAGGGTCAGGCTTCGGGGAAGGGTTAGGGTTAGGGTTCGGGCTAGGGTTAGGGTTAGGGGACGGGGACGGTTTAGGGTCCAGGTGAGGGTACGACAACGCTTTAGGGGGAGCGTACGTGTGAGGGCGCGGGTTAGTGTCAGCGTACGGGTTAGGATTAGGGGACGGGTGAGGGTCAGGCTTCGGGGCAGCGTTAGGGTTAGGGTTCGGGCTAGGGTTAGGGTTAGGGGACGGGGACGGTTTAGGGTCCAGGTGAGGGTACGACAACGCTTTAGGGGGAGCGTACGTGTGAGGGCGCGGGTTAGTGTCAGCGTACGGGTTAGGATTAGGGGACGGGTGAGGGTCAGGCTTCGGGGAAGTGTTAGGGTTAGGGTTCGGGCTAGGGTTAGGGTTAGGGGACGGGGACGGTTTAGGGTCCAGGTGAGGGTACGACAACGCTTTAGGGGGAGCGTACGTGTGAGGGCGCGGGTTAGTGTCAGCGTACGGGTTAGGATTAGGGGACGGGTGAGGGTCAGGCTTCGGGGCAGGGTTAGGGTTAGGGTTCGGGCTAGGGTTAGGGTTAGGGGACGGGGACGGTTTAGGGTCCAGGTGAGGGTACGACAACGCTTTAGGGGGAGCGTACGTATGAGGGTGCGGGTTAGTGTCAGCGTACGGGTTAGGATTATGGGACGGGTGAGGGTCAGGCTTCGGGGCAGGGTTAGGGTTAGGTTTCGGGCTAGGGTTAGGGTTAGGGGACGGGGACGGTTTAGGGTCCAGGTGAGGGTACGACAAGGCTTTAGGGGGAACGTACGTGTGAGGGCGCGGGTTAGTGTCAGCGTACGGTTTAGGATTAGGGGACGGGTGAGGGTCAGGCTTCGGGGCAGGGTTAGGGTTAGGGTTCGGGCTAGGGTTAGGGTTAGGGGACGGGGACGGTTTAGGGTCCAGGTGAGGGTACGACAACACTTTAGGGGGAGCGTACGTGTGAGGGCGCGGGTTAGTGTCAGCGTACGGGTTAGGATTAGGGGACGGGTGAGGGTCAGGCTTCGGGGCAGGGTTAGGGTTAGGGTTCGGGCTAGGGTTAGGGTTAGGGGATGGGGACGGTTTAGGGTCCAGGTGAGGGTACGACAACGCTTTAGGGGGAGCGTACGTGTGAGGGCGCGGGTTAGTGTCAGCGTACGGGTTAGGATTAGGGGACGGGTGAGGGTCAGGCTTCGGGGCAGGGATAGGGTTAGGGTTCGGGCTAGGGTTAGGGTTAGGGGACGGGGACGGGTTAGGGTCCAGGTGAGGGTACGACAACGCTTTAGGGGGAGCGTACGTGTGAGGGCGCGGGTTAGTGTCAGCGTACGGGTTAGGATTAGGGGACGGGTGAGGGTCAGGCTTCGGGGCAGGGTTAGGGTTAGGGTTCGGGCTAGGGTTAGGGTTAGGGGACGGGGACGGTTTAGGGTCCAGGTGAGGGTACGACAACGCTTTAGGGGGAGCGTACGTGTGAGGGCGCGGGTTAGTGTCAGCGTACGGGTTAGGATTAGGGGACGGGTGAGGGTCAGGCTTCGGGGAAGGGTTAGGGTTAGGGTTCGGGCTAGGGTTAGGGTTAGGGGACGGGGACGGTTTAGGGTCCAGGTGAGGGTACGACAGCGCTTTAGGGGGAGCGTACGTGTGAGGGCGCGGGTTAGTGTCAGCGTACGGTTTAGGATTAGGGGACGGGTGAGGGTCAGGCTTCGGGGCAGGGTTAGGGTTAGGGTTCGGGCTAAGGTTAGGGTTAGGGGACGGGGACGGTTTAGGGTCCAGGTGAGGGTACGACAACGCTTTAGGGGGAGCGTACTTGTGAGGGCGCGGGTTAGTGTCAGCGTACGGGTTAGGATTAGGGGACGGGTGAGGGTCAGGCTTCGGGGAAGGGTTAGGGTTAGGGTTCGGGCTAGGGTTAGGGTTAGGTGACGGGGACGGTTTAGGGTCCAGGTGAGGGTACGACAACGCTTTAGGGGGAGCGTACGTGTGAGGGCGCGGGTTAGTGTCAGCGTACGGGTTAGGATTAGGGGACGGGTGAGGGTCAGGCTTCGGGGAAGGGTTAGGGTTAGGGTTCGGGCTAGGGTTAGGGTTAGGGGACGGGGACGGTTTAGGGTCCAGGTGAGGGTACGACAACGCTTTAGGGGGAGCGTACGTGTGAGGGCGCGGGTTAGTGTCAGCGTACGGGTTAGGATTAGGGGACGGGTGAGGGTCAGGCTTCGGGGCAGGGTTAGGGTTAGGGTTCGGGCTAGGGTTAGGGTTAGGGGACGGGGACGGTTTAGGGTCCAGGTGAGGGTACGACAACGCTTTAGGGGGAGCGTACGTGTGAGGGCGCGGGTTAGTGTCAGCGTACGGGTTAGGATTAGGGGACGGGTGAGGGTCAGGCTTCGGGGAAGGGTTAGGGTTAGGGTTCGGGCTAGGGTTAGGGTTAGGGGACGGGGACGGTTTAGGGTCCAGGTGAGGGTACGACAACGCTTTAGGGGGAGCGTACGTGTGAGGGCGCGGGTTAGTGTCAGCGTACGGGTTAGGATTAGGGGACGGGTGAGGGTCAGGCTTCCGGGAAGGGTTAGGGTTAGGGTTCGGGCTAGGGTTAGGGTTAGGGGACGGGGACGGTTTAGGGTCCAGGTGAGGGTACGACAACGCTTTAGGGGGAGCGTACGTGTGAGGGCGCGGGTTAGTGTCAGCGTACGGGTTAGGATTAGGGGACGGGTGAGGGTCAGGCTTCGGGGCAGGGTTAGGGTTAGGCTTCGGGCTAGGGTTAGGGTTAGGGGACGGGGACGGTTTAGGGTCCAGGTGAGGGTACGACAAGGCTTTAGGGGGAGCGTACGTGTGAGGGCGCGGGTTAGTGTCAGCGTACGGGTTAGGATTCGGGGACGGGTGAGGGTCAGGCTTCGGGGAAGGGTTAGGGTTAGGGTTCGGACTAGGGTTAGGGTTAGGGGACGGGGACGGTTTAGGGTCCAGGTGAGGGTACGACAACGCTTTAGGGGGAGCGTACGTGTGAGGGCGCGGGTTAGTGTCAGCGTACGGGTTAGGATTAGGGGACGGGTGAGGGTCAGGCTTCGGGGAAGGGTTAGGGTTAGGGTTCGGACTAGGGTTAGGGTTAGGAGACGGGGACGGTTTAGGGTCCAGGTGAGGGTACGACAACGCTTTAGTGGGAGCGTACGTGTGAGGGCGCGGGTTAGTGTCAGCGTACGGGTTAGGATTAGGGGACGGGTGAGGGTCAGGCTTCGGGGAAGGGTTAGGGTTAGGGTTCGGGCTAGGGTTAGGGTTAGGGGACGGGGACGGTTTAGGGTCCAGGTGAGGGTACGACAACGCTTTAGGGGGAGCGTACGTGTGAGGGCGCGGGTTAGTGTCAGCGTACGGGTTAGGATTAGGGGACGGGTGAGGGTCAGGCTTCGGGGCAGGGTTAGGGTTAGGGTTCGGGCTAGGGTTAGGGTTAGGGGACGGGGACGGGTTAGGGTCCAGGTGAGGGTACGACAACGATTTAGGGGGAGCGTACGTGTGAGGGCGCGGGTTAGTGTCAGCGTACGGGTTAGGATTAGGGGACGGGTGAGGGTCAGGCTTCGGGTCAGGGTTAGGGTTAGGGTTCGGGCTAGGGTTACGGTTAGGGGACGGGGACGGTTTAGGGTCCAGGTGAGGGTACGACAAGGCTTTAGGGGGAGCGAACGTGTGAGGGCGCGGGTTAGTGTCAGCGTACGGGTTAGGATTAGGGGACGGGTGAGGGTCAGGCTTCGGGGAAGGGTTAGGGTTAGGGTTCGGGCTAGGGTTAGGGTTAGGGGACGGGGACGGTTTAGGGTCCAGGTGAGGGTACGACAACGCTTTAGGGGTAGCGTACGTGTGAGGGCGCGGGTTAGTGTCAGCGTACGGGTTAGGATTCGGGGACGGGTGAGGGTCAGGCTTCGGGGAAGGGTTAGGGTTAGGGTTCGGGCTAGGGTTAGGGTTAGGGGACGGGGACGGTTTAGGGTCCAGGTGAGGGTACGACAACGCTTTAGGGGGAGCGTACGTGTGAGGGCGCGGGTTAGTGTCAGCGTACGGGTTAGGATTAGGGGACGGGTGAGGGTCAGGCTTCGGGGCAGCGTTAGGGTTAGGGTTCGGGCTAGGGTTAGGGTTAGGGGACGGGGACGGTTTAGGGTCCAGGTGAGGGTACGACAACGCTTTAGGGGGAGCGTACGTGTGAGGGCGCGGGTTAGTGTCAGCGTACGGGTTAGGATTAGGGGACGGGTGAGGGTCAGGCTTCGGGGAAGTGTTAGGGTTAGGGTTCGGGCTAGGGTTAGGGTTAGGGGACGGGGACGGTTTAGGGTCCAGGTGAGGGTACGACAACGCTTTAGGGGGAGCGTACGTGTGAGGGCGCGGGTTAGTGTCAGCGTACGGGTTAGGATTAGGGGACGGGTGAGGGTCAGGCTTCGGGGCAGGGTTAGGGTTAGGGTTCGGGCTAGGGTTAGGGTTAGGGGACGGGGACGGTTTAGGGTCCAGGTGAGGGTACGACAACGCTTTAGGGGGAGCGTACGTATGAGGGCGCGGGTTAGTGTCAGCGTACGGGTTAGGATTATGGGACGGGTGAGGGTCAGGCTTCGGGGCAGGGTTAGGGTTAGGTTTCGGGCTAGGGTTAGGGTTAGGGGACGGGGACGGTTTAGGGTCCAGGTGAGGGTACGACAAGGCTTTAGGGGGAACGTACGTGTGAGGGCGCGGGTTAGTGTCAGCGTACGGTTTAGGATTCGGGGACGGGTGAGGGTCAGGCTTCGGGGAAGGGTTAGGGTTAGGGTTCGGGCTAGGGTTAGGGTTAGGGGACGGGGACGGGTTAGGGTCCAGGTGAGGGTACGACAACGCTTTAGGGGGAGCGTACGTGTGAGGGCGCGGGTTAGTGTCAGCGTACGGGTTAGGATTAGGGGACGGGTGAGGGTCAGGCTTCGGGGAAGGGTTAGGGTTAGGGTTCGGGCTAGGGTTAGGGTTAGGGGACGGGGACGGTTTAGGGTCCAGGTGAGGGTACGACAACGCTTTAGGGGGAGCGTACGTGTGAGGGCGCGGGTTAGTGTCAGCGTACGGGTTAGGATTAGGGGACGGGTGAGGGTCAGGCTTCGGGGAAGGGTTAGGGTTAGGGTTCGGGCTAGGGTTAGGGTTAGGGGACGGGGACGGTTTAGGGTCCAGGTGAGGGTACGACAACGCTTTAGGGGGAGCGTACGTGTGAGGGCGCGGGTTAGTGTCAGCGTACGGGTTAGGATTAGGGGACGGGTGAGGGTCAGGCTTCGGGGCAGGGTTAGGGTTAGGGTTCGGGCTAGGGTTAGGGTTAGGGGACGGGGACGGTTTAGGGTCCAGGTGAGGGTACGACAACGCTTTAGGGGGAGCGTACGTGTGAGGGCGCGGGTTAGTGTCAGCGTACGGGTTAGGATTAGGGGACGGGTGAGGGTCAGGCTTCGGGGAAGGGTTAGGGTTAGGGTTCGGGCTAGGGTTAGGGTTAGGGGACGGGGACGGTTTAGGGTCCAGGTGAGGGTACGACAACGCTTTAGGGGGAGCGTACGTGTGAGGGCGCGGGTTAGTGTCAGCGTACGGGTTAGGATTAGGGGACGGGTGAGGGTCAGGCTTCGGGGAAGGGTTAGGGTTAGGGTTCGGGCTAGGGTTAGGGTTAGGGGACGGGGACGGTTTAGGGTCCAGGTGAGGGTACGACAACGCTTTAGGGGGAGCGTACGTGTGAGGGCTCGGGTTAGTGTCAGCGTACGGGTTAGGATTAGGGGACGGGTGAGGGTCAGGCTTCGGGGCAGGGTTAGGGTTAGGGTTCGGGCTAGGGTTAGGGTTAGGGGACGGGGACGGTTTAGGGTCCAGGTGAGGGTACGACAAGGCTTTAGGGGAAGCGTACGTGTGAGGGCGCGGGTTAGTGTCAGCGTACGGGTTAGGATTCGGGGACGGGTGAGGGTCAGGCTTCGGGGAAGGGTTAGGGTTAGGGTTCGGGCTAGGGTTAGGGTTAGGGGACGGGGACGGTTTAGGGTCCAGGTGAGGGTACGACAACGCTTTAGGGGGAGCGTACGTGTGAGGGCGCGGGTTAGTGTCAGCGTACGGGTTAGGATTAGGGGACGGGTGAGGGTCAGGCTTCGGGGAAGGGTTAGGGTTAGGGTTCGGACTAGGGTTAGGGTTAGGGGACGGGGACGGTTTAGGGTCCAGGTGAGGGTACGACAACGCTTTAGGGGGAGCGTACGTGTGAGGGCGCGGGTTAGTGTCAGCGTACGGGTTAGGATTAGGGGACGGGTGAAGGTCAGGCTTCGGGGAAGGGTTAGGGTTAGGGTTCGGGCTAGGGTTAGGGTTAGGGGACGGGGACGGTTTAGGGTCCAGGTGAGGGTACGACAATGCTTTAGGGGGAGCGTACGTGTGAGGGCGCGGGTTAGTGTCAGCGTACGGGTTAGGATTAGGTGACGGGTGAGGGTCAGGCTTCGGGGCAGGGTTAGGGTTAGGGTTCGGGCTAGGGTTAGGGTTAGGGGACGGGGACGGGTTAGGGTCCAGGTGAGGGTACGACAACGATTTAGGGGGAGCGTACGTGTGAGGGCGCGGGTTAGTGTCAGCGTACGGGTTAGGATTAGGGGACGGGTGAGGGTCAGGCTTCGGGGCAGGGTTAGGGTTAGGGTTCGGGCTAGGGTTAGGGTTAGGGGACGGGGACGGTTTAGGGTCCAGGTGAGGGTACGAGAAGGCTTTAGGGGGAGCGAACGTGTGAGGGCGCGGGTTAGTGTCAGCGTACGGGTTAGGATTAGGGGACGGGTGAGGGTCAGGCTTCGGGGAAGGGTTAGGGTTAGGGTTCGGGCTAGGGTTAGGGTTAGGGGACGGGGACGGTTTAGGGTCCAGGTGAGGGTACGACAACGCTTTAGGGGGAGCGTACGTGTGAGGGCGCGGGTTAGTGTCAGCGTACGGGTTAGGATTAGGGGACGGGTGAGGGTCAGGCTTCGGGGAAGGTTTAGGTTTAGGGTTCGGGCTAGGGTTAGGGTTAGGGGACGGGGAAGGTTAGGGTTAGGGTTAGGGTTAGGGTTAGGGTTAGGGTTAGGGTTAGGGGATGTGGAAGGTTTAGGGTCCAGGTGAGGGTACGACAACGCTTTAGGGGGAGCGTACGTGTGAGGGCGCGGGTTAGTGTCAGCGTACGGGTTAGGATTAGGGGACGGGTGAGGGTCAGGCTTCGGGGTAGGGTTAGGGTTCGGGTTCGGGCTAGGGTTAGGGTTAGGGGACGGGGACGGTGTAGGGTCCAGGTGAGGGTACGACAACGCTTTAGGGGGAGTGTACGTGTGAGGGCGCGTGTTAGTGTCAGCGTACGGGTTAGGATTAGGGGACGGGTGAGGGTCAGACTTCAGGGAAGTTTTAGGGTTAGGGTTGGGGCTAGGGTTAGGGTTAGGGGATGGGGACGGTTTAGGGTCCAGGTGAGGGTACGACAACGCTTTAGGGGGAGCGTACGTGTGAGGGCGCGGGTTAGTGTCATCGTACGGGTTAGGATTAGGGGACGGGTGAGGGTCAGGCTTCGGGGCAGGGTTAGGGTTAGGGTTCGGGCTAGGGTTGGGGTTAGGGGACGGGGACGGGTTAGGGTCCAGGTGAGGGTACGACAACGCTTTAGGGGGAGCGTACGTGTGAGGGCGCGGGTTAGTGTCAGCGTACGGGTTAGGATTAGGGGACGGGTGAGGGTCAGGCTTCGGGGCAGGGTTAGGGTTAGGGTTCGGGCTAGGGTTAGGGTTAGGGGACGGGGACGGTTTAGGGTCCAGGTGAGGGTACGACAACGCTTTAGGGGGAGCGTACGTGTGAGGGCGCGGGTTAGTGTCAGCGTACGGGTTAGGATTAGGGGACGGGTGAGGGTCAGGCTTCGGGGAAGGGTTAGGGTTAGGGTTCGGGCTAGGGTTAGGGTTAGGGGACGGGGACGGTTTAGGGTCCAGGTGAGGGTACGACAACGCTTTAGGGGGAGCGTACGTGTGAGGGCGCGGGTTAGTGTCAGCGTACGGTTTAGGATTAGGGGACGGGTGAGTGTCAGGCTTCGGGGCAGGGTTAGGGTTAGGGTTCGTGCTAAGGTTAGGGTTTGGGGACGGGGACGGTTTAGGGTCCAGGTGAGGGTACGACAACGATTTAGGGGGAGCGTACTTGTGAGGGCGCGGGTTAGTGTCAGCGTACGGGTTAGGATTAGGGGACGGGTGAGGGTCAGCCTTCGGGGAAGGGTTAGGGTTAGGGTTCGGGCTAGGGTTAGGGTTAGGGGACGGGGACGGTTTAGGGTCCAGGTGAGGGTACGACAACGCTTTAGGGGGAGCGTACGTGTGAGGGCCCGGGTTAGTGTCAGCGTACGGGTTAGGATTAGGGGACGGGTGAGGGTCAGGCTTCGGGGAAGGGTTAGGGTTAGGGTTCGGGCTAGGGTTAGGGTTAGGGGACGGGGACGGTTTAGGGTCCAGGTGAGGGTACGACAACGCTTTAGGGGGAGCGTACGTGTGAGGGCGCGGGTTAGTGTCAGCGTACGGGTTAGGATTAGGGGACGGGTGAGGGTCAGGCTTCGGGGAAGGGTTAGGGTTAGGGTTCGGGCTAGGGTTAGGGTTAGGGGACGGGGACGGTTTAGGGTCCAGGTGAGGGTACGACAACGCTTTAGGGGGAGCGTACGTGTGAGGGCGCGGGTTAGTGTCAGCGTACGGGTTAGGATTAGGGGACGGGTGAGGGTCAGGCTTCGGGGCAGGGTTAGGGTTAGGGTTCGGGCTAGGGTTAGGGTTAGGGGACGGGGACGGTTTAGGGTCCAGGTGAGGGAAAGACAACGCTTTAGGGGGAGCGTACGTGTGAGGGCGCGGGTTAGTGTCAGCGTACGGGTTAGGATTAGGGGACGGGTGAGGGTCAGCCTTCGGGGAAGGGTTAGGGTTAGGGTTCGGGCTAGGGTTAGGGTTAGGGGACGGGGACGGTTTAGGGTCCAGGTGAGGGTACGACAACACTTTAGGGGGAGCGTACGTGTGAGGGCGCGGGTTAGTGTCAGCGTACGGGTTAGGATTAGGGGACGGGTGAGGGTCAGGCTTCGGGGAAGGGTTAGGGTTAGGCTTCGGGCTAGGGTTAGGGTTAGGGGACGGGGACGGTTTAGGGTCCAGGTGAGGGTACGACAACGCTTTAGGGGGAGCGTACGTGTGAGGGCGCGGGTTAGTGTCAGCGTACGGGTTAGGATTAGGGGACGGGTGAGGGTCAGGCTTCGGGGAAGTGTTAGGGTTAGGGTTCGGGCTAGGGTTAGGGTTAGGGGACGGGGACGGTTTAGGGTCCAGGTGAGGGTACGACAACGCTTTAGGGGGAGCGTACGTGTGAGGGCGCGGGTTAGTGTCAGCGTACGGGTTAGGATTAGGGGACGGGTGAGGGTCAGGCTTCGGGGAAGGGTTAGGGTTAGGGTTCGGGCTAGGGTTAGGGTTAGGGGACGGGGACGGTTTAGGGTCCAGGTGAGGGTACGACAACGCTTTAGGGGGAGCGTACGTGTGAGGGCGCGGGTTAGTGTCAGCGTACGGGTTAGGATTAGGGGACGGGTGAGGGTCAGGCTTCGGGGCAGGGTTAGGGTTAGGGTTCGGGCTAGGGTTAGGGTTAGGGGACGGGGACGGTTTAGGGTCCAGGTGAGGGAACGACAACGCTTTAGGGGGAGCGTACGTGTGAGGGCGCGGGTTAGTGTCAGCGTACGGGTTAGGATTAGGGGACGGGTGAGGGTCAGGCTTCGGGGAAGGGTTAGGGATAGGGTTTGGGCTAGGGTTAGGGTTAGGGGATGGGGACGGTTTAGGGTCCAGGTGAGGGTACGACAACGCTTTAGGGGGAGCGTACGTGTGAGGGCGCGGGTTAGTGTCAGCGTACGGGTAAGTATTAGGGGACGGGTGAGGGTCAGGCTTCGGGGAAGGGTTAGGGTTAGGGTTCGGGCTAGGGTTAGGGTTAGGGGACGGGGACGGTTTAGGGTCCAGGTGAGGGTACGACAACGCTTTAGGGGGAGCGTACGTGTGAGGGCGCGGGTTAGTGTCAGCGTACGGGTTAGGATTAGGGGACGGGTGAGGGTCAGGCTTCGGGGAAGGGTTAGGGTTCGGGTTCGGGCTAGGGTTAGGGTTAGGGGACGGGGACGGTTTAGGGTCCAGGTGAGGGTACGACAACGCTTTAGGGGGAGCGTACGTGTGAGGGCGCGGGTTAGTGTCAGCGTACGGGTTAGGATTAGGGGACGGGTGAGGGTCAGGCTTTGGGGAAGGGTTACGGTTCGGGTTCGGTCTAGGGTTAGGGTTAGGGGACGGGGACGGTTTAGGGTCCAGGTGAGGGTACGACAACGCTTTAGGGGGAGCGTACGTGTGAGGGCGCGGGTTAGTGTCAGCGTACGGGTTAGGATTAGGGGACGGGTGAGGGTCAGGCTTCGGGGCAGGGTTAGGGTTAGGGTTCGGGCTAGGGTTAGGGTTAGGGGACGGGGACGGTTTAGGGTCCAGGTGAGGGTACGAGAAGGCTTTAGGGGGAGCGAACGTGTGAGGGCGCGGGTTAGTGTCAGCGTACGGGTTAGGATTAGGGGACGGGTGAGGGTCAGGCTTCGGGGAAGGGTTAGGGTTAGGGTTCGGGCTAGGGTTAGGGTTAGGGGACGGGGACGGTTTAGGGTCCAGGTGAGGGTACGACAACGCTTTAGGGGGAGCGTACGTGTGAGGGCGCGGGTTAGTGTCAGCGTACGGGTTAGGATTAGGGGACGGGTGAGGGTCAGGCTTCGGGGAAGGTTTAGGTTTAGGGTTCGGGCTAGGGTTAGGGTTAGGGGACGGGGAAGGTTAGGGTTAGGGTTAGGGTTAGGGTTAGGGTTAGGGTTAGGGTTAGGGGATGTGGAAGGTTTAGGGTCCAGGTGAGGGTACGACAACGCTTTAGGGGGAGCGTACGTGTGAGGGCGCGGGTTAGTGTCAGCGTACGGGTTAGGATTAGGGGACGGGTGAGGGTCAGGCTTCGGGGTAGGGTTAGGGTTCGGGTTCGGGCTAGGGTTAGGGTTAGGGGACGGGGACGGTGTAGGGTCCAGGTGAGGGTACGACAACGCTTTAGGGGGAGTGTACGTGTGAGGGCGCGTGTTAGTGTCAGCGTACGGGTTAGGATTAGGGGACGGGTGAGGGTCAGACTTCAGGGAAGTTTTAGGGTTAGGGTTGGGGCTAGGGTTAGGGTTAGGGGATGGGGACGGTTTAGGGTCCAGGTGAGGGTACGACAACGCTTTAGGGGGAGCGTACGTGTGAGGGCGCGGGTTAGTGTCATCGTACGGGTTAGGATTAGGGGACGGGTGAGGGTCAGGCTTCGGGGCAGGGTTAGGGTTAGGGTTCGGGCTAGGGTTGGGGTTAGGGGACGGGGACGGGTTAGGGTCCAGGTGAGGGTACGACAACGCTTTAGGGGGAGCGTACGTGTGAGGGCGCGGGTTAGTGTCAGCGTACGGGTTAGGATTAGGGGACGGGTGAGGGTCAGGCTTCGGGGCAGGGTTAGGGTTAGGGTTCGGGCTAGGGTTAGGGTTAGGGGACGGGGACGGTTTAGGGTCCAGGTGAGGGTACGACAACGCTTTAGGGGGAGCGTACGTGTGAGGGCGCGGGTTAGTGTCAGCGTACGGGTTAGGATTAGGGGACGGGTGAGGGTCAGGCTTCGGGGAAGGGTTAGGGTTAGGGTTCGGGCTAGGGTTAGGGTTAGGGGACGGGGACGGTTTAGGGTCCAGGTGAGGGTACGACAACGCTTTAGGGGGAGCGTACGTGTGAGGGCGCGGGTTAGTGTCAGCGTACGGTTTAGGATTAGGGGACGGGTGAGTGTCAGGCTTCGGGGCAGGGTTAGGGTTAGGGTTCGTGCTAAGGTTAGGGTTTGGGGACGGGGACGGTTTAGGGTCCAGGTGAGGGTACGACAACGATTTAGGGGGAGCGTACTTGTGAGGGCGCGGGTTAGTGTCAGCGTACGGGTTAGGATTAGGGGACGGGTGAGGGTCAGCCTTCGGGGAAGGGTTAGGGTTAGGGTTCGGGCTAGGGTTAGGGTTAGGGGACGGGGACGGTTTAGGGTCCAGGTGAGGGTACGACAACGCTTTAGGGGGAGCGTACGTGTGAGGGCCCGGGTTAGTGTCAGCGTACGGGTTAGGATTAGGGGACGGGTGAGGGTCAGGCTTCGGGGAAGGGTTAGGGTTAGGGTTCGGGCTAGGGTTAGGGTTAGGGGACGGGGACGGTTTAGGGTCCAGGTGAGGGTACGACAACGCTTTAGGGGGAGCGTACGTGTGAGGGCGCGGGTTAGTGTCAGCGTACGGGTTAGGATTAGGGGACGGGTGAGGGTCAGGCTTCGGGGAAGGGTTAGGGTTAGGGTTCGGGCTAGGGTTAGGGTTAGGGGACGGGGACGGTTTAGGGTCCAGGTGAGGGTACGACAACGCTTTAGGGGGAGCGTACGTGTGAGGGCGCGGGTTAGTGTCAGCGTACGGGTTAGGATTAGGGGACGGGTGAGGGTCAGGCTTCGGGGCAGGGTTAGGGTTAGGGTTCGGGCTAGGGTTAGGGTTAGGGGACGGGGACGGTTTAGGGTCCAGGTGAGGGAAAGACAACGCTTTAGGGGGAGCGTACGTGTGAGGGCGCGGGTTAGTGTCAGCGTACGGGTTAGGATTAGGGGACGGGTGAGGGTCAGCCTTCGGGGAAGGGTTAGGGTTAGGGTTCGGGCTAGGGTTAGGGTTAGGGGACGGGGACGGTTTAGGGTCCAGGTGAGGGTACGACAACACTTTAGGGGGAGCGTACGTGTGAGGGCGCGGGTTAGTGTCAGCGTACGGGTTAGGATTAGGGGACGGGTGAGGGTCAGGCTTCGGGGAAGGGTTAGGGTTAGGCTTCGGGCTAGGGTTAGGGTTAGGGGACGGGGACGGTTTAGGGTCCAGGTGAGGGTACGACAACGCTTTAGGGGGAGCGTACGTGTGAGGGCGCGGGTTAGTGTCAGCGTACGGGTTAGGATTAGGGGACGGGTGAGGGTCAGGCTTCGGGGAAGTGTTAGGGTTAGGGTTCGGGCTAGGGTTAGGGTTAGGGGACGGGGACGGTTTAGGGTCCAGGTGAGGGTACGACAACGCTTTAGGGGGAGCGTACGTGTGAGGGCGCGGGTTAGTGTCAGCGTACGGGTTAGGATTAGGGGACGGGTGAGGGTCAGGCTTCGGGGAAGGGTTAGGGTTAGGGTTCGGGCTAGGGTTAGGGTTAGGGGACGGGGACGGTTTAGGGTCCAGGTGAGGGTACGACAACGCTTTAGGGGGAGCGTACGTGTGAGGGCGCGGGTTAGTGTCAGCGTACGGGTTAGGATTAGGGGACGGGTGAGGGTCAGGCTTCGGGGCAGGGTTAGGGTTAGGGTTCGGGCTAGGGTTAGGGTTAGGGGACGGGGACGGTTTAGGGTCCAGGTGAGGGAACGACAACGCTTTAGGGGGAGCGTACGTGTGAGGGCGCGGGTTAGTGTCAGCGTACGGGTTAGGATTAGGGGACGGGTGAGGGTCAGGCTTCGGGGAAGGGTTAGGGATAGGGTTTGGGCTAGGGTTAGGGTTAGGGGATGGGGACGGTTTAGGGTCCAGGTGAGGGTACGACAACGCTTTAGGGGGAGCGTACGTGTGAGGGCGCGGGTTAGTGTCAGCGTACGGGTAAGTATTAGGGGACGGGTGAGGGTCAGGCTTCGGGGAAGGGTTAGGGTTAGGGTTCGGGCTAGGGTTAGGGTTAGGGGACGGGGACGGTTTAGGGTCCAGGTGAGGGTACGACAACGCTTTAGGGGGAGCGTACGTGTGAGGGCGCGGGTTAGTGTCAGCGTACGGGTTAGGATTAGGGGACGGGTGAGGGTCAGGCTTCGGGGAAGGGTTAGGGTTCGGGTTCGGGCTAGGGTTAGGGTTAGGGGACGGGGACGGTTTAGGGTCCAGGTGAGGGTACGACAACGCTTTAGGGGGAGCGTACGTGTGAGGGCGCGGGTTAGTGTCAGCGTACGGGTTAGGATTAGGGGACGGGTGAGGGTCAGGCTTTGGGGAAGGGTTACGGTTCGGGTTCGGTCTAGGGTTAGGGTTAGGGGACGGGGACGGTTTAGGGTCCAGGTGAGGGTACGACAACGCTTTAGGGGGAGCGTACGTGTGAGGGCGCGGGTTAGTGTCAGCGTACGGGTTAGGATTAGGGGACGGGTGAGGGTCAGGCTTCGGGGCAGGGTTAGGGTTAGGGTTCGGGCTAGGGTTAGGGTTAGGGGACGGGGACGGTTTAGGGTCCAGGTGAGGGAACGACAACGCTTTAGGGGGAGCGTACGTGTGAGGGCGCGGGTTAGTGTCAGCGTACGGGTTAGGATTAGGGGACGGGTGAGGGTCAGTCTTCGGGGAAGGGTTAGGGTTAGGGTTCGGGCTAGGGTTAGGGTTAGGGGACGGGGACGGTTTAGGGTCCAGGTGAGGGTACGACAACGCTTTAGGGGGAGCGTACGTGTGAGGGCGCAGGTTAGTGTCAGCGTACGGGTTAGGATTAGGGGACGGGTGAGGGTCAGGCTTCGGGGAAGGGTTAGGGTTAGGGTTCGGGCTAGGGTTAGGGTTAGGGGACGGGGACGGTTTAGGGTCCAGGTGAGGGTACGACAACGCTTTAGGGGGAGCGTACGTGTGAGGGCGCGCGTTAGTGTCAGCGTACGGGTTAGGATTAGGGGACGGGTGAGGGTCAGGCTTCGGGGCAGGGTTAGGGTTAGGGTTCGGGCTAGGGTTAGGGTTAGGGGACGGGGACGGTTTAGGGTCCAGGTGAGGGTACGACAAGGCTTTAGGGGGAGCGTACGTGTGAGGGCGCGGGTTAGTGTCAGCGTACGGGTTAGGATTCGGGGACGGGTGAGGGTCAGGTTTCGGGGAAGAGTTAGGGTTAGGGTTCGGGCTAGGGTTAGGGTTAGGGGACGGGGATGGTTTAGGGTCCAGGTGAGGGTACGACAACGCTTTAGGGGGAGCGTACGTGTGAGGGCGCGGGTTAGTGTCAACGTACGGGTTAGGATTAGGGGACGGGTGAGGGTCAGGCTTCGGGGAAGGGTTAGGGTTAGGGTTCGGGCTAGGGTTAGGGTTAGGGGACGGGGACGGTTTAGGGTCCAGGTGAGGGTACGACAACGCTTTAGGGGGAGCGTACGTGTGAGGGCGCGGGTTAGTGTCAGCGTACGGGTTAGGATTAGGGGACGGGTGAGGGTCAGGCTTCGGGGAAGGGTTAGAGTTAGGGTTCGGGCTAGGGTTAGGGTTAGGGGACGGGGACGGTTTAGGGTCCAGGTGAGGGTACGACAACGCTTTAGGGGGAGCGTACGTGTGAGGGCGCGGGTTAGTGTCTGCGTACGGGTTAGGATTAGGGGACGGGTGAGGGTCAGGCTTCGGGGAAGGGTTAGGGTTAGGGTTCGGGCTAGGGTTAGGGTTAGGGGACGGGGACGGTTTAGGGTCCAGGTGAGGGTACGACAACGCTTTAGGGGGAGCGTACGTGTGAGGGCGCGGGTTAGTGTCAGCGTACGGGTTAGGATTAGGGGACGGGTGAGGGTCAGGCTTCGGGGAAGGGTTAGGGATAGGGTTTGGGCTAGGGTTAGGGTTAGGGGATGGGGACGGTTTAGGGTCCAGGTGAGGGTACGACAACGCTTTAGGGGGAGCGTACGTGTGAGGGCGCGGGTTAGTGTCAGCGTACGGGTAAGTATTAGGGGACGGGTGAGGGTCAGGCTTCGGGGAAGGGTTAGGGTTAGGGTTCGGGCTAGGGTTAGGGTTAGGGGACGGGGACGGTTTAGGGTCCAGGTGAGGGTACGACAACGCTTTAGGGGGAGCGTACGTGTGAGGGCGCGGGTTAGTGTCAGCGTACGGGTTAGGATTAGGGGACGGGTGAGGGTCAGGCTTCGGGGAAGGGTTAGGGTTCGGGTTCGGGCTAGGGTTAGGGTTAGGGGACGGGGACGGTTTAGGGTCCAGGTGAGGGTACGACAACGCTTTAGGGGGAGCGTACGTGTGAGGGCGCGGGTTAGTGTCAGCGTACGGGTTAGGATTAGGGGACGGGTGAGGGTCAGGCTTTGGGGAAGGGTTACGGTTCGGGTTCGGTCTAGGGTTAGGGTTAGGGGACGGGGACGGTTTAGGGTCCAGGTGAGGGTACGACAACGCTTTAGGGGGAGCGTACGTGTGAGGGCGCGGGTTAGTGTCAGCGTACGGGTTAGGATTAGGGGACGGGTGAGGGTCAGGCTTTGGGGAAGGGTTACGGTTCGGGTTCGGTTTAGGGTTAGGGTTAGGGGACGGGGACGGTTTAGGGTCCAGGTGAGGGTACGACAACGCTTTAGGGGGAGCGTACGTGTGAGGGCGCGGTTTAGTGTCAGCGTACGGGTTAGGATTAGGGGACGGGTGAGGGTCATGCTTCGGGGAAGGGTTAGGGTTAGGGTTCGGGCTAGGGTTAGGGTTAGGGGACGGGGACGGTTTAGGGTCCAGGTGAGGGTACGACAACGCTTTAGGGGGAGCGTACGTGTGAGGGCGCGGGTTAGTGTCAGCGTACGGGTTAGGATTAGGGGACGGGTGAGGGTCAGGCTTCGGGGAAGGGTTAGGGTTAGGGTTCGGGCTAGGGTTAGGGTTAGGGGACGGGGACGGTTTAGGGTCCAGGTGAGGGTACGACAACGCTTTAGGGGGAGCGTACGTGTGAGGGCGCGGGTTAGTGTCAGCGTACGGGTTAGGATTAGGGCACGGGTGAGGGTCAGGCTTCGGGGAAGGGTTAGGGTTAGGGTTGGGGCTAGGGTTAGGGTTAGGGGACGGGGACGGTTTAGGGTCCAGGTGAGGGTACGACAACGCTTTAGGGGGAGCGTACGTGTGAGGGCCCGGGTTAGTGTCAGCGTACGGGTTAGGATTAGGGGACTGGTGAGGGTCAGGCTTCGGGGAAGGGTTAGGGTTAGGCTTCGGGCTAGGGTTAGGGTTAGGGGACGGGGACGGTTTAGGGTCCAGGTGAGGGTACGACAACGCTTTAGGGGGAGCGTACGTGTGAGGGCGCGGGTTAGTGTCAGCGTACGGGTTAGGATTAGGGGACGGGTGAGGGTCAGGCTTCGGGGAAGGGTTAGGGTTAGGGTTCGGGCTAGGGTTAGGGTTAGGGGACGGGGACGGTTTAGGGTCCAGGTGAGGGTACGACAACGCTTTAGGGGGAGCGTACGTGTGAGGGCGCGGGTTAGTGTCAGCGTACGGGTTAGGATTAGGGGACGGGTGAGGGTCAGGCTTCGGGGAAGGGTTAGGGTTAGGGTTGGGGCTAGGGTTAGGGTTAGGGGACGGGGACGGTTTAGGGTCCAGGTGAGGGTACGACAACGCTTTAGGGGGAGCGTACGTGTGAGGGCCCGTGTTAGTGTCAGCGTACGGGTTAGGATTAGGGGACGGGTGAGGGTCAGGCTTCGGGGAAGGGTTAGGGTTAGGGTTCGGGCTAGGGTTAGGGTTAGGGGACGGGGACGGTTTAGGGTCCAGGTGAGGGTACGACAACGCTTTAGGGGGAGCGTACGTGTGAGGGCGCGGGTTAGTGTCAGCGTACGGTTTAGGATTAGGGGACGGGTGAGGGTCAGGCTTCGGGGAAGGGTTAGGGTTAGGGTTCGGGCTAGGGTTAGGGTTAGGGGATGTGGAAGGTTTAGGGTCCAGGTGAGGGTACGACAACGCTTTAGGGGGAGCGTACGTGTGAGGGCGCGGGTTAGTGTCAGCGTACGGGTTAGGATTAGGGGACGGGTGAGGGTCAGTCTTCGGGGAAGGGTTAGGGTTAGGGTTCGGGCTAGGGTTTGGGTTAGGGGACGGGGACGGTTTAGGGTCCAGGTGAGGGTACGACAACGCTTTAGGGGGAGCGTACGTGTGAGGGTGCGGGTTAGTGTCAGCGTACGGGTTAGGATTAGGGGACGGGTGAGGGTCAGGCTTCGGGGAAGGGTTAGGGTTAGGGTTCGGGCTAGGGTTAGGGTTAGGGGACGGGGACGGTTTAGGGTCCAGGTGAGGGTACGACAACGCTTTAGGGGGAGCGTACGTGTGAGGGCGCGGGTTAGTGTCAGCGTACGGGTTAGGATTAGGGGACGGGTGAGGGTCAGGCTTCGGGGAAGGGTTAGGGATAGGGTTTGGGCTAGGGTTAGGGTTAGGGGATGGGGACGGTTTAGGGTCCAGGTGAGGGTACGACAACGCTTTAGGGGGAGCGTACGTGTGAGGGCGCGGGTTAGTGTCAGCGTACGGGTTAGTATTAGGGGACGGGTGAGGGTCAGGCTTCGGGGCAGGGTTAGGGTTAGGGTTCGGGCTAGGGTTAGGGTTAGGGGACGGGGACGGTTTAGGGTCCAGGTGAGGGTACGACAACGCTTTAGGGGGAGCGTACGTGTGAGGGCGCGGGTTAGTGTCAGCGTACGGGTTAGGATTAGGGGACGGGTGAGGGTCAGGCTTCGGGGAAGGCTTAGGGTTCGGGTTCGGGCTAGGGTTAGGGTTAGGGGACGGGGACGGTTTAGGGTCCAGGTGAGGGTACGACAACGCTTTAGGGGGAGCGTACGTGTGAGGGCGCGGGTTAGTGTCAGCGTACGGGTTAGGATTAGGGGACGGGTGAGGGTCAGGCTTTGGGGAAGGGTTACGGTTCGGGTTCGGTCTAGGGTTAGGGTTAGGGGACGGGGACGGTTTAGGGTCCAGGTGAGGGTATGACAACGCTTTAGGGGGAGCGTACGTGTGAGGGCGCGGGTTAGTGTCAGCGTACGGGTTAGGATTAGGGGACGGGTGAGGGTCAGGCTTTGGGGAAGGGTTACGGTTCGGGTTCGGTTTAGGGTTAGGGTTAGGGGACGGGGACGGTTTAGGGTCCAGGTGAGGGTACGACAACGCTTTAGGGGGAGCGTACGTGTGAGGGCGCGGTTTAGTGTCAGCGTACGGGTTAGGATTAGGGGACGGGTGAGGGTCATGCTTCGGGGAAGGGTTAGGGTTAGGGTTCGGGCTAGGGTTAGGGTTAGGGGACGGGGACGGTTTAGGGTCCAGGTGAGGGTACGACAACGCTTTAGGGGGAGCGTACGTGTGAGGGCGCGGGTTAGTGTCAGCGTACGGGTTAGGATTATTGGACGGGTGAGGGTCAGGCTTCGGGGAAGGTTTAGGGTTAGGGTTGGGGCTAGGGTTAGGGTTAGGGGACGGGGACGGTTTAGGGTCCAGGTGAGGGTACGACAACGCTTTAGGGGGAGCGTACGTGTGAGGGCGCGGGTTAGTGTCAGCGTACGGGTTAGGATTAGGGGACGGGTGAGGGTCAGGTTTCGGGGAAGGGTTAGGGTTAGGGTTCGGGCTAGGGTTAGGGTTAGGGGACGGGGACGGTTTAGGGTCCAGGTGAGGGTACGACAACGCTTTAGGGGGAACGTACGTGTGAGGGCGCGGGTTAGTGTCAGCGTACGGGTTAGGATTAGGGGACGGGTGAGGGTCAGGCTTCGGGGTAGGGTTAGGGTTCGGGTTCGGGCTAGGGTTAGGGTTAGGGGACGGGGACGGTGTAGGGTCCAGGTGAGGGTACGACAACGCTTTAGGGGGAGTGTACGTGTGAGGGCGCGGGTTAGTGTCAGCGTACGGGTTAGGATTAGGGGACGGGTGAGGGTCAGACTTCAGGGAAGTTTTAGGGTTAGGGTTGGGGCTAGGGTTAGGGTTAGGGGACGGGGACGGTTTAGGGTCCAGGTGAGGGTACGACAACGCTTTAGGGGGAGCGTACGTGTGAGGGCGCAGGTTAGTGTCAGCGTACGGGTTAGGATTAGGGGACGGGTGAGGGTCAGGCTTCGGGGAAGGGTTAGGGCTAGGGTTCGGGCTATGGTTAGGGTTAGGGGACGGGGACGGTTTAGGGTCCAGGTGAGGGTACGACAACGCATTAGGGGGAGCGTAAGTGTGAGGGCGCGGGTTAGTGTCTGTGTACGGGTTAGGATTAGGGGATGTGTGAGGGTCAGGCTTCGGGGAAGGGTTAGGGTTAGGGTTCGGGCTAGGGTTAGGGTTAGGGGACGGGGACGGTTTAGGGTCCAGGTGAGGGTACGACAACGCTTTAGGGGGAGCGTACGTGTGAGGGCGCGGGTTAGTGTCAGCGTACGGGTTAGAATTAGGGGACGGGTGAGGGTCAGGCTTCGGGGAAGGGTTAGGGTTAGGGTTCGGGCTAGGGTTAGGGTTAGGGGACGGGACGGTTTAGGGTCCAGGTGAGGGTACGACAGCGCTTTAGGGGGAGCGTACGTGTGAGGGCGCGGGTTAGTGTCAGCATACGGGTTAGGATTAGGGGACGGGTGAGGGTCAGGCTTCGGGGAAGGTCTAGGGTTAGGGTTGGGGCTAGGGTTAGGGTTAGGGGACGGGGACAGTTTAGGGTCCAGGTGAGGGTACGACAACGCTTTAGGGGGAGCGTACGTGTGAGGGCGCGGGTTAGTGTCAGCGTACGGGTTAGGATTAGGGGACGGGTGAGGGTCAGGCTTCGGGGAAGGGTTAGGGTTAGGGTTGGGGCTAGGGTTAGGGTTAGGGGACGGGGACGGTTTAGGGTCCAGGTGAGGGTACGACAACGCTTTAGGGGCAGCGTACGTGTGAGGGCGCGGGTTAGTGTCAGCGTACGGGTTAGGATTAGGGGACGGGTGAGGGTCAGGCTTCGGGGAAGGGTTAGGGTCAGGGTTCCCGCTAGGGTTAGGGTTAGGGGACGGGGACGGTTTAGGGTCCAGGTGAGGGTACGACAACGCTTTAAGGGGAGCGTACGTGTGAGGGCGTGGGTTAGTGTCAGCGTACGGGTTAGGATTAGGGGACGGGTGAGGGTCAGGCTTCGGGGAAGGGTTAGGGTTCGGGTTCGGGCTAGGGTTAGGGTTAGGGGACGGGGACAGTTTAGGGTCCAGGTGAGGGTACGACAACGCTTTAGGGGGAGTGTACGTGTGAGGGCGCGGGTTAGTGTCAGCGTACGGGTTAGGATTAGGGGACGGTGAGGGTCAGGCTTCGGGGAAGGGTTAGGGTTAGGGTTGGGGCTAGGGTTAGGGTTAGGGGACCGGGACGGTTTAGGGTCCAGGTGAGGGTACGAAAACGCTTTAGGGGGAGCGTACGTGTGAGGGCGCGGGTTAGTGTCAGCGTACGGGTTAGGATTAGGGGACGGGTGAGGGTCAGGCTACGGGGAAGTGTTAGGGTTAGGGCTGGGGCTAGGGTTAGTGTTAGGGGACGGGGACAGTTTAGTGTCCAGGTGAGGGTACGACAACGCTTTTGGGGGGGCGTACGTGTGAGGGCGCGGGTTAGTGTCAGCGTACGGGTTAGGATTAGGGGACGGGTGAGGGTCAGGCTTCGGGGAAGGGTTAGGTTTTGGGTTGGGGCTAGGGTTAGGGTTAGGGGACGGAGACGGTTTAGGGTCCAGGTGAGCGTACGACAACGCTTTAGGGGGAGCGTACGTGTGAGGGCGCGGGTTAGTGTCAGCGTACGGGTTAGGATTAGGGGACGGGTGAGGGTCAGGCTTCGGGGAAGGGTTAGGGTTAGGGTTCGGGCTAGGGTTAGGGTTAGGGGACGGGGACGGTTTAGGGTCCAGGTGAGGGTACGACAACGCTTTAGGGGGAGCGTACGTGTGAGCGCGCGGGTTAGTGTCAGCGTACGGGTTAGGATTAGGGGACGGGTGAGGGTCAGGCTTCGGGGAAGGGTTAGGGTTAGGATTCGGGCTAGGGTTAGCGTTAGGGGACGGGGACGGTTTAGGGTCCAGGTGAGGGTACGACAACGCTTTAGGGGGAGCGTACGTGTGAGGGCGCGGGTTAGTGTCAGCGTACGGGTTAGGATTAGGGGACGGGTGAGGGTCAGGCTTCGGGGAAGGGTTAGGGTTAGGGTTCGGGCTAGGGTTAGGGTTAGGGGACGGGGACGGTTTAGGGTCCAGGTGAGGGTACGACAACGCTTTAGGGGGAGCGTACGTGTGAGGGCGCGGGTTAGTGTCAGCGTACGGGTTAGGATTAGGGGACGGGTGAGGGTCAGGCTTCGGGGAAGGGTTAGGGTTAGGGTTCGGGCTAGGGTTAGGGTTAGGGGATTGGGAAGGTTTAGGGTCCAGGTGAGGGTACGACAACGCTTTAGGGGGAGCGTACGTGTGAGGGCGCGGGTTAGTGTCAGCGTACGGGTTAGGATTAGGGGACGGGTGAGGGTCAGTCTTCGGGGAAGGGTTAGGGTTAGGGTTCGGGCTAGGGTTAGGGTTAGGGGACGGGGACGGTTTAGGGTCCAGGTGAGGGTACGACAACGCTTTAGGGGGATCGTACGTTTGAGGGCGCGGGTTAGTGTCAGCGTACGGGTTAGGATTAGGGGACGGGTGAGGGTCAGGCTTCGGGGAAGGGTTAGGGTTAGGGTTCGGGCTAGGGTTAGGGTTAGGGGACGGGGACGGTTTAGGGTCCAGGTGAGGGTACGACAACCCTTTAGGGGGAGCGTACGTGTGAGGGCGCGGGTTAGTGTCAGCGTACGGGTTAGGATTAGGGGACGTGTGAGGGTCAGGCTTCGGGGAAGGGTTAGGGATAGGGTTTGGGCTAGGGTTAGGGTTAGGGGATGGGGACGGTTTAGGGTCCAGGTGAGGGTACGACAACGCTTTAGGGGGAGCGTACGTGTGAGGGCGCGGGTTAGTGTCAGCGTACGGGTTAGGATTAAGGGACGGGTGAGGGTCAGGCTTCGGGGAAGGGTTAGGGTTAGGGTTCGGGCTAGGGTTAGGGTTAGGGGACGGGGACGGTTTAGGGTCCAGGTGAGGGTACGACAACGCTTTAGGGGGAGCGTACGTGTGAGGGCGCGGGTTAGTGTCAGCGTACGGGTTAGGATTAGGGGACGGGTGAGGGTCAGGCTTCGGGGAAGGGTTAGGGTTCGGGTTCGGGCTAGGGTTAGGGTTAGGGGACGGGGACGGTTTAGGGTCCAGGTGAGGGTACGACAACGCTTTAGGGGGAGCGTACGTGTGAGGGCGCGGGTTAGTGTCAACGTACGGGTTAGGATTAGGGGACGGGTGAGGGTCAGGCTTTGGGGAAGGGTTACGGTTCGGGTTCGGTCTAGGGTTAGGGTTAGGGGACGGGGACGGTTTAGGGTCCAGGTGAGGGTACGACAACGCTTTAGGGGGAGCGTACGTGTGAGGGCGCGGGTTAGTGTCAGCGTACGGGTTAGGATTAGGGGACGGGTGAGGGTCAGGCTTCGGGGAAGGGTTAGGGTTAGGGTTGGGGCTAGGGTTAGGGTTAGGGGACGGGGACGGTTTAGGGTCCAGGTGAGGGTACGACAACGCTTTAGGGGGAGCGTACGTGTGAGGGCCCGGGTTAGTGTCAGCGTACGGGTTAGGATTAGGGGACGGGTGAGGGTCAGGCTTCGGGGAAGGGTTAGGGTTAGGGTTCGGGCTAGGGTTAGGGTTAGGGGACGGGGACGGTTTAGGGTCCAGGTGAGGGTACGACAACGCTTTAGGGGGAGCGTACGTGTGAGGGCGCGGGTTAGTGTCAGCGTACGGGTTAGGATTAGGGGACGGGTGAGGGTCAGGCTTCGGGGAAGGGTTAGGGTTAGGGTTCGGGCTAGGGTTAGGGTTAGGGGATGTGGAAGGTTTAGGGTCCAGGTGAGGGTACGACAACGCTTTAGGGGGAGCGTACGTGTGAGGGCGCGGGTTAGTGTCAGCGTACGGGTTAGGATTAGGGGACGGGTGAGGGTCAGTCTTCGGGGAAGGGTTAGAGTTAGGGTTCGGACTAGGGTTTGGGTTAGGGGACGGGGACGGTTTAGGGTCAAGGTGAGGGTACGACAACGCTTTAGGGGGAGCGTACGTGTGAGGGCGCGGGTTAGTGTCAGCGTACGGGTTAGGATTAGGGGACGGGTGAGGGTCAGGCTTCGGGGAAGGGTTAGGGTTAGGGTTCGGGCTAGGGTTAGGGTTAGGGGACGGGGACGGTTTAGGGTCCAGGTGAGGGTACGACAACGCTTTAGGGGGAGCGTACGTGCGAGGGCGCGGGTTAGTGTCAGCGTACGGGTTAGGATTAGGGGACGGGTGAGGGTCAGGCTTTGGGGAAGGGTTACGGTTCGGGTTCGGTCTAGGGTTAGGGTTAGGGGACGGGGACGGTTTAGGGTCCAGGTGAGGGTACGACAACGCTTTAGGGGGAGCGTATGTGTGAGGGCGCGGGTTAGTGTCAGCGTACGGGTTAGGATTAGGGGACGGGTGAGGGTCAGGCTTTGGGGAAGGGTTACGGTTCGGGTTCGGTTTAGGGTTAGGGTTAGGGGACGGGGACGGTTTAGGGTCCAGGTGAGGGTACGACAACGCTTTAGGGGGAGCGTACGTGTGAGGGCGCGGGTTAGTGTCAGCGTACGGGTTAGGATTAGGGGACGGGTGAGGGTCATGCTTCGGGGAAGGGTTAGGGTTAGGGTTCGGGCTAGGGTTAGGGTTAGGGGACGGGGACGGTTTAGGGTCCAGGTGAGGGTACGACAACGCTTTAGGGGGAGCGTACGTGTGAGGGCGCGGGTTAGTGTCAGCGTACGGGTTAGGATTATTGGACGGGTGAGGGTCAGGCTTCGGGGAAGGTTTAGGGTTAGGGTTGGGGCTAGGGTTAGGGTTAGGGGACGGGGACGGTTTAGGGTCCAGGTGAGGGTACGACAACGCTTTAGGGGTAGCGTACGTGTGAGGGCGCGGGTTAGTGTCAGCGTACGGGTTAGGATTAGGGGACGGGTGAGGGTCAGGTTTCGGGGAAGGGTTAGGGTTAGGGTTCGGGCTAGGGTTAGGGTTAGGGGACGGGGACGGTTTAGGGTCCAGGTGAGGGTACGACAACGCTTTAGGGGGAACGTACGTGTGAGGGCGCGGGTTAGTGTCAGCGTACGGGTTAGGATTAGGGGACGGGTGAGGGTCAGGCTTCGGGGTAGGGTTAGGGTTCGGGTTCGGGCTAGGGTTAGGGTTAGGGGACGGGGACGGTGTAGGGTCCAGGTGAGGGTACGACAACGCTTTAGGGGGAGCGTACGTGTGAGGGCGCGGGTTAGTGTCAGCGTACGGGTTAGGATTAGGGGACGGGTGAGGGTCAGACTTCAGGGAAGTTTTAGGGTTAGGGTTGGGGCTAGGGTTAGGGTTAGGGGACGGGGACGGTTTAGGGTCCAGGTGAGGGTACGACAACGCTTTAGGGGGAGCGTACGTGTGAGGGCGCGGGTTAGTGTCATCGTACGGGTTAGGATTAGGGGACGGGTGAGGGTCAGGCTTCGGGGAAGGGTTAGGGTTAGGGTTCGGGCTTGGGTTAGGGTTAGGGGACGGGGACGGTTTAGGGTCCAGGTGAGGGTACGACAACGCTTTAGGGGGAGCGTACGTGTGAGGGCGCAGGTTAGTGTCAGCGTACGGGTTAGGATTAGGGGACGGGTGAGGGTCAGGCTTCGGGGAAGGGTTAGGGTTAGGGTTCGGGCTATGGTTAGGGTTAGGGGACGGGGACGGTTTAGGGTCCAGGTGAGGGTACGACAACGCATTAGGGGGAGCGTAAGTGTGAGGGCGCGGGTTAGTGTCTGTGTACGGGTTAGGATTAGGGGATGTGTGAGGGTCAGGCTTCGGGGAAGGGTTAGGGTTAGGGTTCGAGCTAGTGTTAGGGTTAGGGGACGGGGACGGTTTAGGGTCCAGGTGAGGGTACGACAACGCTTTAGGGGGAGCGTACGTGTGAGGGCGCGGGTTAGTGTCAGCGTACGGGTTAGAATTAGGGGACGGGTGAGGGTCAGGCTTCGGGGAAGGGTTAGGGTTAGGGTTCGGGCTAGGGTTAGGGTTAGGGGACGGGACGGTTTAGGGTCCAGGTGAGGGTACGACAGCGCTTTAGGGGGAGCGTACGTGTGAGGGCGCGGGTTAGTGTCAGCATACGGGTTAGGATTAGGGGACGGGTGAGGGTCAGGCTTCGGGGAAGGTTTATGGTTAGGGTTGGGGCTAGGGTTAGGGTTAGGGGACGGGGACAGTTTAGGGTCCAGGTGAGGGTACGACAACGCTTTAGGGGGAGCGTACGTGTGAGGGCGCGGGTTAGTGTCAGCGTACGGGTTAGGATTAGGGGACGGGTGAGGGTCAGGCTTCGGGGAAGGGTTAGGGTTAGGGTTGGGGCTAGGGTTAGGGTTAGGGGACGGGGACGGTTTAGGGTCCAGGTGAGGGTACGACAACGCTTTAGGGGCAGCGTACGTGTGAGGGCGCGGGTTAGTGTCAGCGTACGGGTTAGGATTAGGGGACGGGTGAGGGTCAGGCTTCGGGGAAGGGTTAGGGTCAGGGTTCCCGCTAGGGTTAGGGTTAGGGGACGGGGACGGTTTAGGGTCCAGGTGAGGGTACGACAACGCTTTAAGGGGAGCGTACGTGTGAGGGCGTGGGTTAGTGTCAGCGTACGGGTTAGGATTAGGGGACGGGTGAGGGTCAGGCTTCGGGGAAGGGTTAGGGTTCGGGTTCGGGCTAGGGTTAGGGTTAGGGGACGGGGACAGTTTAGGGTCCAGGTGAGGGTACGACAACGCTTTAGGGGGAGTGTACGTGTGAGGGCGCGGGTTAGTGTCAGCGTACGGGTTAGGATTAGGGGACGGTGAGGGTCAGGCTTCGGGGAAGGGTTAGGGTTAGGGTTGGGGCTAGGGTTAGGGTTAGGGGACCGGGACGGTTTAGGGTCCAGGTGAGGGTACGAAAACGCTTTAGGGGGAGCGTACGTGTGAGGGCGCGGGTTAGTGTCAGCGTACGGGTTAGGATTAGGGGACGGGTGAGGGTCAGGCTACGGGGAAGTGTTAGGGTTAGGGCTGGGGCTAGGGTTAGTGTTAGGGGACGGGGACAGTTTAGTGTCCAGGTGAGGGTACGACAACGCTTTTGGGGGGGCGTACGTGTGAGGGCGCGGGTTAGTGTCAGCGTACGGGTTAGGATTAGGGGACGGGTGAGGGTCAGGCTTCGGGGAAGGGTTAGGTTTTGGGTTGGGGCTAGGGTTAGGGTTAGGGGACGGAGACGGTTTAGGGTCCAGGTGAGGGTACGACAACGCTTTAGGGGGAGCGTACGTGTGAGGGCGCGGGTTAGTGTCAGCGTACGGGTTAGGATTAGGGGACGGGTGAGGGTCAGGCTTCGGGGAAGGGTTAGGGTTAGGGTTCGGGCTAGGGTTAGGGTTAGGGGACGGGGACGGTTTAGGGTCCAGGTGAGGGTACGACAACGCTTTAGGGGGAGCGTACGTGTGAGCGCGCGGGTTAGTGTCAGCGTACGGGTTAGGATTAGGGGACGGGTGAGGGTCAGGCTTCGGGGAAGGGTTAGGGTTAGGATTCGGGCTAGGGTTAGCGTTAGGGGACGGGGACGGTTTAGGGTCCAGGTGAGGGTACGACAACGCTTTAGGGGGAGCGTACGTGTGAGGGCGCGGGTTAGTGTCAGCGTACGGGTTAGGATTAGGGGACGGGTGAGGGTCAGGCTTCGGGGAAGGGTTAGGGTTAGGGTTCGGGCTAGGGTTAGGGTTAGGGGACGGGGACGGTTTAGGGTCCAGGTGAGGGTACGACAACGCTTTAGGGGGAGCGTACGTGTGAGGGCGCGGGTTAGTGTCAGCGTACGGGTTAGGATTAGGGGACGGGTGAGGGTCAGGCTTCGGGGAAGGGTTAGGGTTAGGGTTCGGGCTAGGGTTAGGGTTAGGGGATGGGGAAGGTTTAGGGTCCAGGTGAGGGTACGACAACGCTTTAGGGGGAGCGTACGTGTGAGGGCGCGGGTTAGTGTCAGCGTACGGGTTAGGATTAGGGGACGGGTGAGGGTCAGTCTTCGGGGAAGGGTTAGGGTTAGGGTTCGGGCTAGGGTTAGGGTTAGGGGACGGGGACGGTTTAGGGTCCAGGTGAGGGTACGACAACGCTTTAGGGGGAGCGTACGTTTGAGGGCGCGGGTTAGTGTCAGCGTACGGGTTAGGATTAGGGGACGGGTGAGGGTCAGGCTTCGGGGAAGGGTTAGGGTTAGGGTTCGGGCTAGGGTTAGGGTTAGGGGACGGGGACGGTTTAGGGTCCAGGTGAGGGTACGACAACCCTTTAGGGGGAGCGTACGTGTGAGGGCGCGGGTTAGTGTCAGCGTACGGGTTAGGATTAGGGGACGGGTGAGGGTCAGGCTTCGGGGAAGGGTTAGGGATAGGGTTTGGGCTAGGGTTAGGGTTAGGGGACGGGGACGGTTTAGGGTCCAGGTGAGGGTACGACAACGCTTTAGGGGGAGCGTACGTGTGAGGGCGCGGGTTAGTGTCAGCGTACGGGTTAGGATTAGGGGACGGGTGAGGGTCTGGCTTCGGGGAAGGGTTAGGGTTAGGGTTCGGGCTAGGGTTAGGGTTAGGGGACGGGGACGGTTTAGGGTCCAGGTGAGGGTACGACAACGCTTTAGGGGGAGCGTACGTGTGAGGGCGCGGGTTAGTGTCAGCGTACGGGTTAGGATTAGGGGACGGGTGAGGGTCAGGCTTCGGGGCAGGGTTAGGGTTAGGGTTCGGGCTAGGGTTAGGGTTAGGGGACGGGGACGGTTTAGGGTCCAGGTGAGGGTACGACAACGCTTTAGGGGGAGCGTACGTGTGAGGGCGCGGGTTAGTGTCAGCGTACGGGTTAGGATTAGGGGACGGGTGAGGGTCAGGCTTCGGGGAAGGGTTAGGGTTAGGGTTCGGGCTATGGTTAGGGTTAGGGGACGGGGACGGTTTAGGGTCCAGGTGAGGGTACGACAACGCTTTAGGGGGAGCGTACGTGTGAGGGCGCGGGTTAGTGTCAGCGTACGGGTTAGGATTAGGGGACGGGTGAGGGTCAGGCTTCGGGGCAGGGTTAGGGTTAGGGTTCGGGCTAGGGTTAGGGTTAGGGGACGGGGACGGTTTAGGGTCCAGGTGAGGGTACGACAACGCTTTAGGGGGAGCGTACGTGTGAGGGCGCGGGTTAGTGTCAACGTACGGGTTAGGATTAGGGGACGGGTGAGGGTCAGGCTTTGGGGAAGGGTTACGGTTCGGGTTCGGTCTAGGGTTAGGGTTAGGGGACGGGGACGGTTTAGGGTCCAGGTGAGGGTACGACAACGCTTTAGGGGGAGCGTACGTGTGAGGGCGCGGGTTAGAGTCAGCGTACGGGTTAGGATTAGGGGACGGGTGAGGGTCAGGCTTTGGGGAAGGGTTACGGTTCGGGTTCGGTCTAGGGTTAGGGTTAGGGGACGGGGACGGTTTAGGGTCCAGGTGAGGGTACGACAACGCTTTAGGGGGAGCGTACGTGTGAGGGCGCGGGTTAGTGTCAGCGTCCGGGTTAGGATTAGGGGACGGGTGAGGGTCAGGCTTCGGGGCAGGGTTAGGGTTAGGGTTCAGGCTAGGGTTAGGGTTAGGGGACGGGGACGGTTTAGGGTCCAGATGAGGGTACGACAACGCTTTAGGGGGAGCGTACGTGTGAGGGTGTGGGTTAGTGTCAGCCTACGGGTTAGGATTAGGGGATGGGTGAGGGTCAGGCTTCGGGGAAGGGTTAGGGTTAGTGTTCGGGCTAGGGTTAGGGTTAGGGGACGGGGACGGTTTAGGGTCCAGGTGAGGGTACGACAACGCTTTAGGGGGAGCGTACGTGTGAGGGCGTAGGTTAGTGTCAGCGTACGGGTTAGGATTAGGGGACGGGTGAGGGTCAGGCTTCGGGGAAGGGTTAGGGTTAGGGTTCGGGCTATGGTTAGGGTTAGGGGACGGGGACGGTTTAGGGTCCAGGTGAGGGTACGACAACGCATTAGGGGGAGCGTAAGTGTGAGGGCGCGGGTTAGTGTCTGTGTACGGGTTAGGATTAGGGGATGTGTGAGGGTCAGGCTTCGGGGAAGGGTTAGGGTTAGGGTTCGAGCTAGGGTTAGGGTTAGGGGACGGGGACGGTTTAGGGTCCAGGTGACGGTACGACAACGCTTTAGGGGGAGCGTACGTGTGAGGGCGCGGGTTAGTGTCAGCGTACGGGTTAGAATTAGGGGACGGGTGAGGGTCAGGCTTCGGGGAAGGGTTAGGGTTAGGGTTCGGGCTAGGGTTAGGGTTAGGGGACGGGACGGTTTAGGGTCCAGGTGAGGGTACGACAGCGCTTTAGGGGGAGCGTACGTGTGAGGGCGCGGGTTAGTGTCAGCATACGGGTTAGGATTAGGGGACGGGTGAGGGTCAGGCTTCGGGGAAGGTTTATGGTTAGGGTTGGGGCTAGGGTTAGGGTTAGGGGACGAGGACAGTTTAGGGTCCAGGTGAGGGTACGACAACGCTTTAGGGGGAGCGTACGTGTGAGGGCGCGGGTTAGTGTCAGCGTACGGGTTAGGATTAGGGGACGGGTGAGGGTCAGGCTTCGGGGAAGGGTTAGGGTTAGGGTTGGGGCTAGGGTTAGGGTTAGGGGACGGGGACGGTTTAGGGTCCAGGTGAGGGTACGACAACGCTTTAGGGGCAGCGTACGTGTGAGGGCGCGGGTTAGTGTCAGCGTACGGGTTAGGATTAGGGGACGGGTGAGGGTCAGGCTTCGGGGAAGGGTTAGGGTCAGGGTTCCCGCTAGGGTTAGGGTTAGGGGACGGGGACGGTTTAGGGTCCAGGTGAGGGTACGACAACACTTTAAGGGGAGCGTACGTGTGAGGGCGTGGGTTAGTGTCAGCGTACGGGTTAGGATTAGGGGACGGGTGAGGGTCAGGCTTCGGGGAAGGGTTAGGGTTCGGGTTCGGGCTAGGGTTAGGGTTAGGGGACGGGGACAGTTTAGGGTCCAGGTGAGGGTACGACAACGCTTTAGGGGGAGTGTACGTGTGAGGGCGCGGGTTAGTGTCAGCGTACGGGTTAGGATTAGGGGACGGTGAGGGTCAGGCTTCGGGGAAGGGTTAGGGTTAGGGTTGGGGCTAGGGTTAGGGTTAGGGGACCGGGACGGTTTAGGGTCCAGGTGAGGGTACGAAAACGCTTTAGGGGGAGCGTACGTGTGAGGGCGCGGGTTAGTGTCAGCGTACGGGTTAGGATTAGGGGACGGGTGAGGGTCAGGCTACGGGGAAGTGTTAGGGTTAGGGCTGGGGCTAGGGTTAGTGTTAGGGGACGGGGACAGTTTAGTGTCCAGGTGAGGGTACGACAACGCTTTTGGGGGGGCGTACGTGTGAGGGCGCGGGTTAGTGTCAGCGTACGGGTTAGGATTAGGGGACGGGTGAGGGTCAGGCTTCGGGGAAGGGTTAGGTTTTGGGTTGGGGCTAGGGTTAGGGTTAGGGGACGGAGACGGTTTAGGGTCCAGGTGAGGGTACGACAACGCTTTAGGGGGAGCGTACGTGTGAGGGCGCGGGTTAGTGTCAGCGTACGGGTTAGGATTAGGGGACGGGTGAGGGTCAGGCTTCGGGGAAGGGTTAGGGTTAGGGTTCGGGCTAGGGTTAGGGTTAGGGGACGGGGACGGTTTAGGGTCCAGGTGAGGGTACGACAACGCTTTAGGGGGAGCGTACGTGTGAGCGCGCGGGTTAGTGTCAGCGTACGGGTTAGGATTAGGGGACGGGTGAGGGTCAGGCTTCGGGGAAGGGTTAGGGTTAGGATTCGGGCTAGGGTTAGCGTTAGGGGACGGGGACGGTTTAGGGTCCAGGTGAGGGTACGACAACGCTTTAGGGGGAGCGTACGTGTGAGGGCGCGGGTTAGTGTCAGCGTACGGGTTAGGATTAGGGGACGGGTGAGGGTCAGGCTTCGGGGAAGGGTTAGGGTTAGGGTTCGGGCTAGGGTTAGGGTTAGGGGACGGGGACGGTTTAGGGTCCAGGTGAGGGTACGACAACGCTTTAGGGGGAGCGTACGTGTGAGGGCGCGGGTTAGTGTCAGCGTACGGGTTAGGATTAGGGGACGGGTGAGGGTCAGGCTTCGGGGAAGGGTTAGGGTTAGGGTTAGGGCTAGGGTTAGGGTTAGGGGATGGGGAAGGTTTAGGGTCCAGGTGAGGGTACGACAACGCTTTAGGGGGAGCGTACGTGTGAGGGCGCGGGTTATTGTCAGCGTACGGGTTAGGATTAGGGGACGGGTGAGGGTCAGTCTTCGGGGAAGGGTTAGGGTTAGGGTTCGGGCTAGGGTTAGGGTTAGGGGACGGGGACGGTTTAGGGTCCAGGTGAGGGTACGACAACGCTTTAGGGGGAGCGTACGTTTGAGGGCGCGGGTTAGTGTCAGCGTACGGGTTAGGATTAGGGGACGGGTGAGGGTCAGGCTTCGGGGAAGGGTTAGGGATAGGGTTTGGGCTAGGGTTAGGGTTAGGGGACGGGGACGGTTTAGGGTCCAGGTGAGGGTACGACAACGCTTTAGGGGGAGCGTACGTGTGAGGGCGCGGGTTAGTGTCAGCGTACGGGTTAGGATTAGGGGACGGGTGAGGGTCTGGCTTCGGGGAAGGGTTAGGGTTAGGGTTCGGGCTAGGGTTAGGGTTAGGGGACGGGGACGGTTTAGGGTCCAGGTGAGGGTACGACAACGCTTTAGGGGGAGCGTACGTGTGAGGGTGCGGGTTAGTGTCAGCGTACGGGTTAGGATTAGGGGACGGGTGAGGGTCAGGCTTCGGGGCAGGGTTAGGGTTAGGGTTCGGGCTAGGGTTAGGGTTAGGGGACGGGGACGGTTTAGGGTCCAGGTGAGGGTACGACAACGCTTTAGGGGGAGCGTACGTGTGAGGGCGCGGGTTAGTGTCAGCGTACGGGTTAGGATTAGGGGACGGGTGAGGGTCAGGCTTCGGGGAAGGGTTAGGGTTAGGGTTCGGGCTATGGTTAGGGTTAGGGGACGGGGACGGTTTAGGGTCCAGGTGAGGGTACGACAACGCTTTAGGGGGAGCGTACGTGTGAGGGCGCGGGTTAGTGTCAGCGTACGGGTTAGGATTAGGGGACGGGTGAGGGTCAGGCTTCGGGGCAGGGTTAGGGTTAGGGTTCGGGCTAGGGTTAGGGTTAGGGGACGGGGACGGTTTAGGGTCCAGGTGAGGGTACGACAACGCTTTAGGGGGAGCGTACGTGTGAGGGCGCGGGTTAGTGTCAACGTACGGGTTAGGATTAGGGGACGGGTGAGGGTCAGGCTTTGGGGAAGGGTTACGGTTCGGGTTCGGTCTAGGGTTAGGGTTAGGGGACGGGACGGTTTAGGGTCCAGGTGAGGGTACGACAGCGCTTTAGGGGGAGCGTACGTGTGAGGGCGCGGGTTAGTGTCAGCATACGGGTTAGGATTAGGGGACGGGTGAGGGTCAGGCTTCGGGGAAGGTTTATGGTTAGGGTTGGGGCTAGGGTTAGGGTTAGGGGACGGGGACAGTTTAGGGTCCAGGTGAGGGTACGACAACGCTTTAGGGGGAGCGTACGTGTGAGGGCGCGGGTTAGTGTCAGCGTACGGGTTAGGATTAGGGGACGGGTGAGGGTCAGGCTTCGGGGAAGGGTTAGGGTTAGGGTTGGGGCTAGGGTTAGGGTTAGGGGACGGGGACGGTTTAGGGTCCAGGTGAGGGTACGACAACGCTTTAGGGGCAGCGTACGTGTGAGGGCGCGGGTTAGTGTCAGCGTACGGGTTAGGATTAGGGGACGGGTGAGGGTCAGGCTTCGGGGAAGGGTTAGGGTCAGGGTTCCCGCTAGGGTTAGGGTTAGGGGACGGGGACGGTTTAGGGTCCAGGTGAGGGTACGACAACGCTTTAAGGGGAGCGTACGTGTGAGGGCGTGGGTTAGTGTCAGCGTACGGGTTAGGATTAGGGGACGGGTGAGGGTCAGGCTTCGGGGAAGGGTTAGGGTTCGGGTTCGGGCTAGGGTTAGGGTTAGGGGACGGGGACAGTTTAGGGTCCAGGTGAGGGTACGACAATGCTTTAGGGGGAGTGTACGTGTGAGGGCGCGGGTTAGTGTCAGCGTACGGGTTAGGATTAGGGGACGGTGAGGGTCAGGCTTCGGGGAAGGGTTAGGGTTAGGGTTGGGGCTAGGGTTAGGGTTAGGGGACCGGGACGGTTTAGGGTCCAGGTGAGGGTACGAAAACGCTTTAGGGGGAGCGTACGTGTGAGGGCGCGGGTTAGTGTCAGCGTACGGGTTAGGATTAGGGGACGGGTGAGGGTCAGGCTACGGGGAAGTGTTAGGGTTAGGGCTGGGGCTAGGGTTAGTGTTAGGGGACGGGGACAGTTTAGTGTCCAGGTGAGGGTACGACAACGCTTTTGGGGGGGCGTACGTGTGAGGGCGCGGGTTAGTGTCAGCGTACGGGTTAGGATTAGGGGACGGGTGAGGGTCAGGCTTCGGGGAAGGGTTAGGTTTTGGGTTGGGGCTAGGGTTAGGGTTAGGGGACGGAGACGGTTTAGGGTCCAGGTGAGGGTACGACAACGCTTTAGGGGGAGCGTACGTGTGAGGGCGCGGGTTAGTGTCAGCGTACGGGTTAGGATTAGGGGACGGGTGAGGGTCAGGCTTCGGGGAAGGGTTAGGGTTAGGGTTCGGGCTAGGGTTAGGGTTAGGGGACGGGGACGGTTTAGGGTCCAGGTGAGGGTACGACAACGCTTTAGGGGGAGCGTACGTGTGAGCGCGCGGGTTAGTGTCAGCGTACGGGTTAGGATTAGGGGACGGGTGAGGGTCAGGCTTCGGGGAAGGGTTAGGGTTAGGATTCGGGCTAGGGTTAGCGTTAGGGGACGGGGACGGTTTAGGGTCCAGGTGAGGGTACGACAACGCTTTAGGGGGAGCGTACGTGTGAGGGCGCGGGTTAGTGTCAGCGTACGGGTTAGGATTAGGGGACGGGTGAGGGTCAGGCTTCGGGGAAGGGTTAGGGTTAGGGTTCGGGCTAGGGTTAGGGTTAGGGGACGGGGACGGTTTAGGGTCCAGGTGAGGGTACGACAACGCTTTAGGGGGAGCGTACGTGTGAGGGCGCGGGTTAGTGTCAGCGTACGGGTTAGGATTAGGGGACGGGTGAGGGTCAGGCTTCGGGGAAGGGTTAGGGTTAGGGTTCGGGCTAGGGTTAGGGTTAGGGGATGGGGAAGGTTTAGGGTCCAGGTGAGGGTACGACAACGCTTTAGGGGGAGCGTACGTGTGAGGGCGCGGGTTAGTGTCAGCGTACGGGTTAGGATTAGGGGACGGGTGAGGGTCAGTCTTCGGGGAAGGGTTAGGGTTAGGGTTCGGGCTAGGGTTAGGGTTAGGGGACGGGGACGGTTTAGGGTCCAGGTGAGGGTACGACAACGCTTTAGGGGGAGCGTACGTTTGAGGGCGCGGGTTAGTGTCAGCGTACGGGTTAGGATTAGGGGACGGGTGAGGGTCAGGCTTCGGGGAAGGGTTAGGGTTAGGGTTCGGGCTAGGGTTAGGGTTAGGGGACGGGGACGGTTTAGGGTCCAGGTGAGGGTACGACAACCCTTTAGGGGGAGCGTACGTGTGAGGGCGCGGGTTAGTGTCAGCGTACGGGTTAGGATTAGGGGACGGGTGAGGGTCAGGCTTCGGGGAAGGGTTAGGGATAGGGTTTGGGCTAGGGTTAGGGTTAGGGGACGGGGACGGTTTAGGGTCCAGGTGAGGGTACGACAACGCTTTAGGGGGAGCGTACGTGTGAGGGCGCGGGTTAGTGTCAGCGTACGGGTTAGGATTAGGGGACGGGTGAGGGTCTGGCTTCGGGGAAGGGTTAGGGTTAGGGTTCGGGCTAGGGTTAGGGTTAGGGGACGGGGACGGTTTAGGGTCCAGGTGAGGGTACGACAACGCTTTAGGGGGAGCGTACGTGTGAGGGCGCGGGTTAGTGTCAGCGTACGGGTTAGGATTAGGGGACGGGTGAGGGTCAGGCTTCGGGGCAGGGTTAGGGTTAGGGTTCGGGCTAGGGTTAGGGTTAGGGGACGGGGACGGTTTAGGGTCCAGGTGAGGGTACGACAACGCTTTAGGGGGAGCGTACGTGTGAGGGCGCGGGTTAGTGTCAGCGTACGGGTTAGGATTAGGGGACGGGTGAGGGTCAGGCTTCGGGGAAGGGTTAGGGTTAGGATTCGGGCTAGGGTTAGCGTTAGGGGACGGGGACGGTTTAGGGTCCAGGTGAGGGTACGACAACGCTTTAGGGGGAGCGTACGTGTGAGGGCGCGGGTTAGTGTCAGCGTACGGGTTAGGATTAGGGGACGGGTGAGGGTCAGGCTTCGGGGAAGGGTTAGGGTTAGGGTTCGGGCTAGGGTTAGGGTTAGGGGACGGGGACGGTTTAGGGTCCAGGTGAGGGTACGACAACGCTTTAGGGGGAGCGTACGTGTGAGGGCGCGGGTTAGTGTCAGCGTACGGGTTAGGATTAGGGGACGGGTGAGGGTCAGGCTTCGGGGAAGGGTTAGGGTTAGGGTTCGGGCTAGGGTTAGGGTTAGGGGTTGGGGAAGGTTTAGGGTCCAGGTGAGGGTACGACAACGCTTTAGGGGGAGCGTACGTGTGAGGGCGCGGGTTAGTGTCAGCGTACGGGTTAGGATTAGGGGACGGGTGAGGGTCAGTCTTCGGGGAAGGGTTAGGGTTAGGGTTCGGGCTAGGGTTAGGGTTAGGGGACGAGGACAGTTTAGGGTCCAGGTGAGGGTACGACAACGCTTTTGGGGGGGCGTACGTGTGAGGGCGCGGGTTAGTGTCAGCGTACGGGTTAGGATTAGGGGACGGGTGAGGGTCAGGCTTCGGGGAAGGGTTAGGTTTTGGGTTGGGGCTAGGGTTAGGGTTAGGGGACGGAGACGGTTTAGGGTCCAGGTGAGGGTACGACAACGCTTTAGGGGGAGCGTACGTGTGAGGGCGCGGGTTAGTGTCAGCGTACGGGTTAGGATTAGGGGACGGGTGAGGGTCAGGCTTCGGGGAAGGGTTAGGGTTAGGGTTCGGGCTAGGGTTAGGGTTAGGGGACGGGGACGGTTTAGGGTCCAGGTGAGGGTACGACAACGCTTTAGGGGGAGCGTACGTGTGAGGGCGCGGGTTAGTGTCAACGTACGGGTTAGGATTAGGGGACGGGTGAGGGTCAGGCTTTGGGGAAGGGTTACGGTTCGGGTTCGGTCTAGGGTTAGGGTTAGGGGACGGGGACGGTTTAGGGTCCAGGTGAGGGTACGACAACGCTTTAGGGGGAGCGTACGTGTGAGGGCGCGGGTTAGTGTCAGCGTACGGGTTAGGATTAGGGGACGGGTGAGGGTCAGGCTTTGGGGAAGGGTTACGGTTCGGGTTCGGTCTAGGGTTAGGGTTAGGGGACGGGGACGGTTTAGGGTCCAGGTGAGGGTACGACAACGCTTTAGGGGGAGCGTACGTGTGAGGGCGCGGGTTAGTGTCAGCGTACGGGTTAGGATTAGGGGACGGGTGAGGGTCAGGCTTTGGGGAAGGGTTAGGGTTAGGGTTCAGGCTAGGGTTAGGGTTAGGGGACGGGGACGGTTTAGGGTCCAGATGAGGGTACGACAACGCTTTAGGGGGAGCGTACGTGTGAGGGTGTGGGTTAGTGTCAGCCTACGGGTTAGGATTAGGGGATGGGTGAGGGTCAGGCTTCGGGGAAGGGTTAGGGTTAGTGTTCGGGCTAGGGTTAGGGTTAGGGGACGGGGACGGTTTAGGGTCCAGGTGAGGGTACGACAACGCTTTAGGGGGAGCGTACGTGTGAGGGCGTAGGTTAGTGTCAGCGTACGGGTTAGGATTAGGGGACGGGTGAGGGTCAGGCTTCGGGGAAGGGTTAGGGTTAGGGTTCGGGCTATGGTTAGGGTTAGGGGACGGGGACGGTTTAGGGTCCAGGTGAGGGTACGACAACGCATTAGGGGGAGCGTAAGTGTGAGGGCGCGGGTTAGTGTCTGTGTACGGGTTAGGATTAGGGGATGTGTGAGGGTCAGGCTTCGGGGAAGGGTTAGGGTTAGGGTTCGAGCTAGGGTTAGGGTTAGGGGACGGGGACGGTTTAGGGTCCAGGTGACGGTACGACAACGCTTTAGGGGGAGCGTACGTGTGAGGGCGCGGGTTAGTGTCAGCGTACGGGTTAGAATTAGGGGACGGGTGAGGGTCAGGCTTCGGGGAAGGGTTAGGGTTAGGGTTCGGGCTAGGGTTAGGGTTAGGGGACGGGACGGTTTAGGGTCCAGGTGAGGGTACGACAGCGCTTTAGGGGGAGCGTACGTGTGAGGGCGCGGGTTAGTGTCAGCATACGGGTTAGGATTAGGGGACGGGTGAGGGTCAGGCTTCGGGGAAGGTTTATGGTTAGGGTTGGGGCTAGGGTTAGGGTTAGGGGACGAGGACAGTTTAGGGTCCAGGTGAGGGTACGACAACGCTTTAGGGGGAGCGTACGTGTGAGGGCGCGGGTTAGTGTCAGCGTACGGGTTAGGATTAGGGGACGGGTGAGGGTCAGGCTTCGGGGAAGGGTTAGGGTTAGGGTTGGGGCTAGGGTTAGGGTTAGGGGACGGGGACGGTTTAGGGTCCAGGTGAGGGTACGACAACGCTTTAGGGGCAGCGTACGTGTGAGGGCGCGGGTTAGTGTCAGCGTACGGGTTAGGATTAGGGGACGGGTGAGGGTCAGGCTTCGGGGAAGGGTTAGGGTCAGGGTTCCCGCTAGGGTTAGGGTTAGGGGACGGGGACGGTTTAGGGTCCAGGTGAGGGTACGACAACGCTTTAAGGGGAGCGTACGTGTGAGGGCGTGGGTTAGTGTCAGCGTACGGGTTAGGATTAGGGGACGGGTGAGGGTCAGGCTTCGGGGAAGGGTTAGGGTTCGGGTTCGGGCTAGGGTTAGGGTTAGGGGACGGGGACAGTTTAGGGTCCAGGTGAGGGTACGACAACGCTTTAGGGGGAGTGTACGTGTGAGGGCGCGGGTTAGTGTCAGCGTACGGGTTAGGATTAGGGGACGGTGAGGGTCAGGCTTCGGGGAAGGGTTAGGGTTAGGGTTGGGGCTAGGGTTAGGGTTAGGGGACCGGGACGGTTTAGGGTCCAGGTGAGGGTACGAAAACGCTTTAGGGGGAGCGTACGTGTGAGGGCGCGGGTTAGTGTCAGCGTACGGGTTAGGATTAGGGGACGGGTGAGGGTCAGGCTACGGGGAAGTGTTAGGGTTAGGGCTGGGGCTAGGGTTAGTGTTAGGGGACGGGGACAGTTTATTGTCCAGGTGAGGGTACGACAACGCTTTTGGGGGGGCGTACGTGTGAGGGCGCGGGTTAGTGTCAGCGTACGGGTTAGGATTAGGGGACGGGTGAGGGTCAGGCTTCGGGGAAGGGTTAGGTTTTGGGTTGGGGCTAGGGTTAGGGTTAGGGGACGGAGACGGTTTAGGGTCCAGGTGAGGGTACGACAACGCTTTAGGGGGAGCGTACGTGTGAGGGCGCGGGTTAGTGTCAGCGTACGGGTTAGGATTAGGGGACGGGTGAGGGTCAGGCTTCGGGGAAGGGTTAGGGTTAGGGTTCGGGCTAGGGTTAGGGTTAGGGGACGGGGACGGTTTAGGGTCCAGGTGAGGGTACGACAACGCTTTAGGGGGAGCGTACGTGTGAGCGCGCGGGTTAGTGTCAGCGTACGGGTTAGGATTAGGGGACGGGTGAGGGTCAGGCTTCGGGGAAGGGTTAGGGTTAGGATTCGGGCTAGGGTTAGCGTTAGGGGACGGGGACGGTTTAGGGTCCAGGTGAGGGTACGACAACGCTTTAGGGGGAGCGTACGTGTGAGGGCGCGGGTTAGTGTCAGCGTACGGGTTAGGATTAGGGGACGGGTGAGGGTCAGGCTTCGGGGAAGGGTTAGGGTTAGGGTTCGGGCTAGGGTTAGGGTTAGGGGACGGGGACGGTTTAGGGTCCAGGTGAGGGTACGACAACGCTTTAGGGGGAGCGTACGTGTGAGGGCGCGGGTTAGTGTCAGCGTACGGGTTAGGATTAGGGGACGGGTGAGGGTCAGGCTTCGGGGAAGGGTTAGGGTTAGGGTTAGGGCTAGGGTTAGGGTTAGGGGATGGGGAAGGTTTAGGGTCCAGGTGAGGGTACGACAACGCTTTAGGGGGAGCGTACGTGTGAGGGCGCGGGTTATTGTCAGCGTACGGGTTAGGATTAGGGGACGGGTGAGGGTCAGTCTTCGGGGAAGGGTTAGGGTTAGGGTTCGGGCTAGGGTTAGGGTTAGGGGACGGGGACGGTTTAGGGTCCAGGTGAGGGTACGACAACGCTTTAGGGGGAGCGTACGTTTGAGGGCGCGGGTTAGTGTCAGCGTACGGGTTAGGATTAGGGGACGGGTGAGGGTCAGGCTTCGGGGAAGGGTTAGGGATAGGGTTTGGGCTAGGGTTAGGGTTAGGGGACGGGGACGGTTTAGGGTCCAGGTGAGGGTACGACAACGCTTTAGGGGGAGCGTACGTGTGAGGGCGCGGGTTAGTGTCAGCGTACGGGTTAGGATTAGGGGACGGGTGAGGGTCTGGCTTCGGGGAAGGGTTAGGGTTAGGGTTCGGGCTAGGGTTAGGGTTAGGGGACGGGGACGGTTTAGGGTCCAGGTGAGGGTACGACAACGCTTTAGGGGGAGCGTACGTGTGAGGGCGCGGGTTAGTGTCAGCGTACGGGTTAGGATTAGGGGACGGGTGAGGGTCAGGCTTCGGGGCAGGGTTAGGGTTAGGGTTCGGGCTAGGGTTAGGGTTAGGGGACGGGGACGGTTTAGGGTCCAGGTGAGGGTACGACAACGCTTTAGGGGGAGCGTACGTGTGAGGGCGCGGGTTAGTGTCAGCGTACGGGTTAGGATTAGGGGACGGGTGAGGGTCAGGCTTCGGGGAAGGGTTAGGGTTAGGGTTCGGGCTATGGTTAGGGTTAGGGGACGGGGACGGTTTAGGGTCCAGGTGAGGGTACGACAACGCTTTAGGGGGAGCGTACGTGTGAGGGCGCGGGTTAGTGTCAGCGTACGGGTTAGGATTAGGGGACGGGTGAGGGTCAGGCTTCGGGGCAGGGTTAGGGTTAGGGTTCGGGCTAGGGTTAGGGTTAGGGGACGGGGACGGTTTAGGGTCCAGGTGAGGGTACGACAACGCTTTAGGGGGAGCGTACGTGTGAGGGCGCGGGTTAGTGTCAACGTACGGGTTAGGATTAGGGGACGGGTGAGGGTCAGGCTTTGGGGAAGGGTTACGGTTCGGGTTCGGTCTAGGGTTAGGGTTAGGGGACGGGGACGGTTTAGGGTCCAGGTGAGGGTACGACAACGCTTTAGGGGGAGCGTACGTGTGAGGGCGCGGGTTAGTGTCAGCGTACGGGTTAGGATTAGGGGACGGGTGAGGGTCAGGCTTTGGGGAAGGGTTACGGTTCGGGTTCGGTCTAGGGTTAGGGTTAGGGGATGGGGACGGTTTAGGGTCCAGGTGAGGGTACGACAACGCTTTAGGGGGAGCGTACGTGTGAGGGCGCGGGTTAGTGTCAGCGTACGGGTTAGGATTAGGGGACGGGTGAGGGTCAGGCTTCGGGGAAGGGTTAGGGTTAGGGTTCAGGCTAGGGTTAGGGTTAGGGGACGGGGACGGTTTAGGGTCCAGATGAGGGTACGACAACGCTTTAGGGGGAGCGTACGTGTGAGGGTGTGGGTTAGTGTCAGCCTACGGGTTAGGATTAGGGGATGGGTGAGGGTCAGGCTTCGGGGAAGGGTTAGGGTTAGTGTTCGGGCTAGGGTTAGGGTTAGGGGACGGGGACGGTTTAGGGTCCAGGTGAGGGTACGACAACGCTTTAGGGGGAGCGTACGTGTGAGGGCGCGGGTTAGTGTCAGCGTACGGGTTAGGATTAGGGGACGGGTGAGGGTCAGGCTTCGGGGAAGAGTTAGGGTTCGGGTTCGGGCTAGGGTTACGGTTAGGGGACGGGGACGGTTTAGGGTCCAGGTGAGGGTATGACAACGCTTTAGGCGGGGCGTACGTGTGAGGGCGCGGGTTAGTGTCAACGTACGGGTTAGGATTAGGGGACGGGTGAGGGTCAGGCTTCGGGGAAGGGTTAGGGTTAGGGTTCGGGCTAGGGTTAGGGTTAGGGGACGGGGACGGTTTAGGGTCCAGGTGAGGGTACGACAACGCTTTCGGGGGAGCGTACGTGTGAGGGCGCGGGTTAGTGTCAGCGTACGGGTTAGGATTAGGGGACGGGTGAGGGTCAGGCTTCGGGGAAGGGTTAGGGTTAGGGTTCGGGCTAGGGTTAGGGTTAGGGGACGGGGACGGTTTAGGGTCCAGGTGAGGGTACGACAACGCTTTAGGGTGAGCGTACGTGTGAGGGCGCGGGTGAGTGTCAGCGTACAGGTTAGGATTAGGGGACGGGTGAGGGTCAGGCTTCGGGGCAGGGTTAGGGTTAGGGTTCGGGCTAGGGTTAGGGTTAGGGGACGGGGACGGTTTAGGGTCCAGGTGAGGGTACGACAACGCTTTAGGGGGAGCGTACGTGTGAGGGCGCGGGTTAGTGTCAGCGTACGGGTTAGGATTAGGGGACGGGTGAGGGTCAGGCTTCGGGGAAGGGTTAGGGTTAGGGTTCGGGCTAGGGTTAGGGTTAGGGGACGGGGACGGTTTAGGGTCCAGGTGAGGGTACGACAACGCTTTAGGGGGAGCGTACGTGTGAGGGCGCGGGTTAGTGTCAGCGTACGGGTTAGGATTAGGGGACGGGTGAGGGTCTGGCTTCGGGGAAGGGTTAGGGTTAGGGTTCGGGCTAGGGTTAGGGTTAGGGGACGGGGATGGTTTAGGGTCCAGGTGAGGGTACGACAACGCTTTAGGGGGAGCGTACGTGTGAGGGCGCGGGTTAGTGTCAGCGTACGGGTTAGGATTAGGGGACGGGTGAGGGTCAGGCTTCGGGGCAGGGTTAGGGTTAGGGTTCGGGCTAGGGTTAGGGTTAGGGGACGGGGACGGTTTAGGGTCCAGGTGAGGGTACGACAACGCTTTAGGGGGAGCGTACGTGTGAGGGCGCGGGTTAGTGTCAACGTACGGGTTAGGATTAGGGGACGGGTGAGGGTCAGGCTTTGGGGAAGGGTTACGGTTCGGGTTCGGTCTAGGGTTAGGGTTAGGGGACGGGGACGGTTTAGGGTCCAGGTGAGGGTACGACAACGCTTTAGGGGGAGCGTACGTGTGAGGGTGTGGGTTAGTGTCAGCCTACGGGTTAGGATTAGGGGATGGGTGAGGGTCAGGCTTCGGGGAAGGGTTAGGGTTAGTGTTCGGGCTAGGGTTAGGGTTAGGGGACGGGGACGGTTTAGGGTCCAGGTGAGGGTACGACAACGCTTTAGGGGGAGCGTACGTGTGAGGGCGCGGGTTAGTGTCAGCGTACGGGTTAGGATTAGGGGACGGGTGAGGGTCAGGCTTCGGGGAAGAGTTAGGGTTAGGGTTCGGGCTAGGGTTAGGGTTAGGGGACGGGGACGGTTTAGGGTCCAGGTGAGGGTACGACAACGCTTTAGGGGGAGCGTACGTGTTTGGGCGCGGTTTAGTGTCAGCGTACGGGTTAGGATTAGGGGACGGGTGAGGGTCTGGCTTCGGGGAAGGGTTAGGGTTAGGGTTCGGGCTAGGGTTAGGGTTAGGGGACGGGGACGGTTTAGGGTCCAGGTGAGGGTACGACAACGCTTTAGGGGGAGCGTACGTGTGAGGGCGCGGGTTAGTGTCAGCGTACGGGTTAGGATTAGGGGACGGGTGAGGGTCAGGCTTCGGGGAAGGGTTAGGGTTAGGGTTCGGGCTAGGGTTAGGGTTAGGGGACGGGGACGGTTTAGGGTCCAGGTGAGGGTACGACAACGCTTTAGGGGGAGCGTACGTGTGAGGGCGCGGGTTAGTGTCAGCGTACGGGTTAGGATTAGGGGACGGGTGAGGGTCAGGCTTCGGGGAAGGGTTAGGGTTAGGGTTCGGGCTATGGTTAGGGTTAGGGTTAGGGGACGGTTTAGGGTCCAGGTGAGGGTACGTCAACGCTTTAGGGGGAGCGTACGTGTGAGGGCGCGGGTTAGTGTCAGCTTACGGGTTAGGATTAGGGGACGGGTGAGGGTCAGGCTTCGGGGCAGTATTAGGGTTAGGGTTCGGGCTAGGGTTAGGGTTAGGGGACGGGGACGGTTTAGGGTCCAGGTGAGGGTACGACAACGCTTTAGGGGGAGCGTACGTGTGACGGCGCGGTTTAGTGTCAGCGTACGGGTTAGGATTAGGGGACGGGTGAGGTTCAGGCTTCGGGGAAGGGTTAGGGTTAGGGTTCGGGCTAGGGTTAGGGTTAGGGGACGGGGACGGTTTAGGGTCCAGGTGAGGGTACGACAACCCTTTAGGGGGAGCGTACGTGTGAGGGCGTGGTTTAGTGTCAGCGTACGGGTTAGGATTAGGGGAAGGGTGAGGGTCAGGCTTTGGGGAAGGGTTAGGGTTAGGGTTCGGGCTAGGGTTAGGGTTAGGGGACGGGGACGGTTTAGGGTCCAGGTGAGGGTACGACAACGCTTTAGGGGGAGCGTATGTGTGAGGGCGCGGGTTAGTGTCAGCGTACGGGTTAGGATTAGGGGACGGGTGAGGGTCAGGCTTCAGGGAAGGGTTAGGGTTAGGGTTCGGGCTAGGGTTAGGGTTAGGGGACGGGGACGGTTTAGGGTCCAGGTGAGGGTACGACAACGCTTTAGGGGGAGCGTACGTGTGAGGGCGCGGGTTAGTGTCAGCGTACGGGTTAGGATTAGGGGACGGGTGAGGGTCAGGCTTCGGGGAAGTGTTAGGGTTCGGGTTCGGGCTAGGGCTAGGGTTAGGGGATGGGGAAGGTTTAGGGTCCAGGTGAGGGTACGACAACGCTTTAGGGGGAGCGTACGTGTGAGGGCGCGGGTTAGTGTCAGCGTACGGGTTAGGATTAGGGGACGGGTGAGGGTCAGTCTTCGGGGAAGGGTTAGGGTTAGGGTTCGGGCTAGGGTTAGGGTTAGGGGACGGGGACGGTTTAGGGTCCAGGTGAGGGTACGACAACGCTTTAGGGGGAGCGTACGTGTGAGGGCGCGGGTTAGTGTCAGCGTACGGGTTAGGATTAGGGGACGGGTGAGGGTCAGTCTTCGGGGAAGGGTTAGGGTTAGGGTTCGGGCTAGGGTTAGGGTTAGGGGACGGGGACGGTTTAGGGTCCAGGTGAGGGTACGACAACGCTTTAGGGGGAGCGTACGTGTGAGGGCGCGGTTTAGTGTCAGCGTACGGGTTAGGATTAGGGGACGGGTGAGGGTCAGGCTTCGGGGAAGGGTTAGGGTTAGGGTTCGGGCTAGGGTTAGGGTTAGGGGACGGGGACGGTTTAGGGTCCAGGTGAGGGTACGACAACACTTTAGGGGGAGCGTACGTGTGAGGGCGCGGGTTAGTGTCAGCGTACGGGTTAGGATTAGGGGACGGGTGAGGGTCAGGCTTCGGGGAAAGGTTAGGGATAGGGTTTGGGCTAGGGTTAGGGTTAGGGGATGGGGACGGTTTAGGGTCCAGGTGAGGGTACGACAATGCTTTAGGGGGAGCGTACGTGTGAGGGTGTGGGTTAGTGTCAGCCTACGGGTTAGGATTAGGGGATGGGTGAGGGTCAGGCTTCGGGGAAGGGTTAGGGTTAGTGTTCGGGCTAGGGTTAGGGTTAGGGGACGGGGACGGTTTAGGGTCCAGGTGAGGGTATGACAACGCTTTAGGGGGAGCGTACGTGTGAGGGCGCGGGTTAGTGTCAGCGTACGGGTTAGGATTAGGGGACGGGTGAGGGTCAGGCTTCGGGGAAGGGTTAGGGTTAGGGTTCGGGCTAGGGTTAGGGTTAGGGGACGGGGACGGTTTAGGGTCCAGGTGAGGGTACGACAACGCTTTAGGGGGTGCGTACGTGTGAGGGCGCGGGTTAGTGTCAGCGTACGGGTTAGGATTAGGGGACGGGTGAGGGTCAGGCTTCGGGGAAGGGTTAGGGTTCGGGTTCGGGTTAGGGTTAGGGTTAGGGGACGGGGACGGTTTAGGGTCCAGGTGAGGGTACGACAACGCTTTAGGGGGAGCGTACGTGTGAGGGCGCGGGTTAGTGTCAGCGTAAGGGTTAGGATTAGGGGACGGGTGGGGGTCAGGCTTCGGGGAAGGGTTAGGGTTAGGGTTCGGGCTAGGTTTAGGGTTAGGGGACGGGGACGGTTTAGGGTCCAGGTGAGGGTACGACAACGCTTTAGGGGGAGCGTACGTGTGAGGGCGCGGGTTAGTGTCAGCGTACGGGTTAGGATTAGGGGACGGGTGAGGGTCAGGCTTCAGGGAAGGGTTAGGGTTAGGGTTCGGGCTAGGGTTAGGTTTAGGGGACGGGGACTGTTTAGGGTCCAGGTGAGGGTACGAGAACGCTTTAGGGGGAGCGTACGTGTGAGGGCGCGGGTTAGTGTCAGCGTACGGGTTAGGATTAGGGGACGGGTGAGGGTCAGGCTTCGGGGAAGTGTTAGGGTTCGGGTTCGGGCTAGGGTTACGGTTAGGGGACGGGGACGGTTTAGGGTCCAGGTGAGGGTATGACAACGCTTTAGGCGGGGCGTACGTGTGAGGGCGCGGGTTAGTGTCAGCGTACGGGTTAGGATTAGGGGACGGGTGAGGGTCAGGCTTCGGGGAAGGGTTAGGGTTAGGGTTCGGGCTAGGGTTAGGGTTAGGGGACGGGGACGGTTTAGGGTCCAGGTGAGGGTACGACAACGCTTTAGGGGGAGCGTACGTGTGAGGGCGCGGGTTAGTGTCAGCGTACGGGTTAGGATTAGGGGACGGGTGAGGGTCAGGCTTCGGGGAAGGGTTAGGGTTAGGGTTCGGGCTAGGGTTAGGGGACGGGGACGGTTTAGGGTCCAGGTGAGGGTACGACAACGCTTTAGGGGGAGCGTACGTGTGAGGGCGCGGGTTAGTGTCAGCGTACGGGTTAGGATTAGGGGACGGGTGAGGGTCAGTCTTCGGGGAAGGGTTAGGGTTAGGGTTCGGGCTAGGGTTAGGGTTAGGGGACGGGGACGGTTTAGGGTCCAGGTGAGGGTACGACAACGCTTTAGGGGGAGCGTACGTGTGAGGGCGCGGTTTAGTTTCAGCGTACGGGTTAGGATTAGGGGACGGGTGAGGGTCAGGCTTCGGGGAAGGGTTAGGGTTAGGGTTCGGGCTAGGGTTAGGGTTAGGGGACGGGGACGGTTTAGGGTCCAGGTGAGGGTACGACAACACTTTAGGGGGAGCGTACGTGTGAGGGCGCGGGTTAGTGTCAGCGTACGGGTTAGGATTAGGGGACGGGTGAGGGTCAGGCTTCGGGGAAGGGTTAGGGTTAGGGTTCGGGCTAGGGTTAGGGTTAGGGGACGGGGACGGTTTAGGGTCCAGGTGAGGGTACGACAACGCTTTAGGGGGAGCGTACGTGTGAGGGCGCGGGTTAGTGTCAGCGTACGGGTTAGGATTAGGGGACGGGTGAGGGTCAGGCTTCGGGGAAGGGTTAGGGTTAGGGTTCGGGCTAGGGTTAGGGTTAGGGGACGGGGACGGTTTAGGGTCCAGGTGAGGGTACGACAACGCTTTAGGGGGAGCGTACGTGTGAGGGCGCGGGTTAGTGTCAGCGTACGGGTTAGGATTAGGGGACGGGTGAGGGTCAGGCTTCGGGGAAGGGTTAGGGTTAGGGTTCGGGCTATCGTTAGGGTTAGGGGACGGGGACGGTTTAGGGTCCAGGTGAGGGTACGACAACGCTTTAGGGGGAGCGTACGTGTGAGGGCGCGGGTTAGTGTCAGCGTACGGGTTAGGATTAGGGGACGGGTGAGGGTCAGGCTTCGGGGCAGGGTTAGGGTTAGGGTTCGGGCTAGGGTTAGGGTTAGGGGACGGGGACGGTTTAGGGTCCAGGTGAGGGTACGACAACGCTTTAGGGGGAGCGTACGTGTGAGGGCGCGGTTTAGTGTCAGCGTACGGGTTAGGATTAGGGGACGGGTGAGGGTCAGGCTTCGGGGAAGGGTTAGGGTTAGGGTTCGGGCTAGGGTTAGGGTTAGGGGACGGGGACGGTTTAGGGTCCAGGTGAGGGTACGACAACCCTTTAGGGGGAGCGTACGTGTGAGGGCGTGGTTTAGTGTCAGCGTACGGGTTAGGATTAGGGGAAGGGTGAGGGTCAGGCTTTGGGGAAGGGTTAGGGTTAGGGTTCGGGCTAGGGTTAGGGTTAGGGGACGGGGACGGTTTAGGGTCCAGGTGAGGGTACGACAACGCTTTAGGGGGAGCGTACGTGTGAGGGCGCGGGTTAGTGTCAGCGTACGGGTTAGGATTAGGGGACGGGTGAGGGTCAGGCTTCGGGGAAGGGTTAGGGTTAGGGTTCGGGCTAGGGTTAGGGTTAGGGGACGGGGACGGTTTAGGGTCCAGGTGAGGGTACGACAACGCTTTAGGGGGAGCGTACGTGTGAGGGCGCGGGTTAGTGTCAGCGTACGGGTTAGGATTAGGGGACGGGTGAGGGTCAGGCTTCGGGGAAGGGTTAGGGTTAGGGTTCGGGCTAGGGTTAGGGTTAGGGGACGGGGACGGTTTAGGGTCCAGGTGAGGGTACGACAACGCTTTAGGGGGAGCGTACGTGTGAGGGCGCGGGTTAGTGTCAGCGTACGGGTTAGGATTAGGGGACGGGTGAGGGTCAGGCTTCGGGGCAGGGTTAGGGTTAGGGTTCGGGCTAGGGTTAGGGTTAGGGGACGGGGACGGTTTAGGGTCCAGGTGAGGGTACGACAACGCTTTAGGGGGAGCGTACGTGTGAGGGCGCGGGTTAGTGTCAGCGTACGGGTTAGGATTAGGGGACGGGTGAGGGTCAGGCTTTGGGGAAGGGTTAGGGTTAGGGTTCGGGCTAGGGTTAGGGTTAGGGGACGGGGACGGTTTAGGGTCCAGGTGAGGGTACGACAACGCTTTAGGGGGAGCGTACGTGTGAGGGCGCGGGTTAGTGTCAGCGTACGGGTTAGGATTAGGGGAAGGGTGAGGGTCAGGCTTCAGGGAAGGGTTAGGGTTAGGGTTCGGGCTAGGGTTAGGGTTAGGGGACGGGGACGGTTTAGGGTCCAGGTGAGGGTACGACAACGCTTTAGGGGGAGCGTACGTGTGAGGGCGCGGGTTAGTGTCAGCGTACGGGTTAGGATTAGGGGACGGGTGAGGGTCAGGCTTCGGGGAAGGGTTAGGGTTCGGGTTCGGGCTAGGGCTAGGGTTAGGGGATGGGGAAGGTTTAGGGTTCAGGTGAGGGTACGACAACGCTTTAGGGGGAGCGTACGTGTGAGGGCGCGGGTTAGTGTCAGCGTACGGGTTAAGATTAGGGGACGGGTGAGGGTCAGTCTTCGGGGAAGGGTTAGGGTTAGGGTTCGGGCTAGGGTTAGGGTTAGGGGACGGGGACGGTTTAGGGTCCAGGTGAGGGTACGACAACGCTTTAGGGGAAGCGTACGTGTGAGGGCGCGGTTTAGTGTCAGCGTACGGGTTAGGATTAGGGGACGGGTGAGGGTCAGGCTTCAGGGAAGGGTTAGGGTTAGGGTTCGGGCTAGGGTTAGGGTTAGGGGACGGGGACTGTTTAGGGTCCAGGTGAGGGTACGACAACGCTTTAGGGGGAGCGTACGTGTGAGGGCGCGGGTTAGTGTCAGCGTACGGGTTAGGATTAGGGGACGGGTGAGGGTCTGGCTTCGGGGAAGTGTTAGGGTTCGGGTTCGGGCTAGGGTTACGTTTAGGGGACGGGGACGGTTTAGGGTCCAGGTGAGGGTATGACAACGCTTTAGGGGGAGCGTACGTGTGAGGGCGCGGGTTAGTGTCAGCGTACGGGTTAGGATTAGGGGACGGGTGAGGGTCAGGCTTCGGGGAAGGGTTAGGGTTAGGGTTCGGGCTAGGGTTAGGGTTAGGGGACGGGGACGGTTTAGGGTCCAGGTGAGGGTACGACAACGCTTTAGGGGGAGCGTACGTGTGAGGGCGCGGGTTAGTGTCAGCGTACGGGTTAGGATTAGGGGACGGGTGAGGGTCAGGCTTCGGGGAAGGGTTAGGGTTAGGGTTCGGGCTAGGGTTAGGGTTAGGGGACGGGGACGGTTTAGGGTCCAGGTGAGGGTACGACAACGCTTTAGGGGGAGCGTACGTGTGAGGGCGCGGGTTAGTGTCAGCGTACGGGTTAGGATTAGGGGACGGGTGAGGGTCAGGCTTCGGGGAAGGGTTAGGGTTAGGGTTCGGGCTAGGGTTAGGGTTAGGGGACGGGGACGGTTTAGGGTCCAGGTGAGGGTACGACAACGCTTTAGGGGGAGCGTACGTGTGAGGGCGCGGGTTAGTGTCAGCGTACGGGTTAGGATTAGGGGACGGGTGAGGGTCAGGCTTCGGGGAAGGGTTAGGGTTAGGGTTCGGGCTAGGGTTAGGGTTAGGGGACGGGGACGGTTTAGGGTCCAGGTGAGGGTACGACAACGCTTTAGGGGGAGCGTACGTGTGAGGGCGCGGGTTAGTGTCAGCGTACGGGTTAGGATTAGGGGACGGGTGAGGGTCAGGCTTCGGGGAAGGGTTAGGGTTAGGGTTTGGGCTATCGTTAGGGTTAGGGGACGGGGACGGTTTAGGGTCCAGGTGAGGGTACGACAACGCTTTAGGGGGAGCGTACGTGTGAGGGCGCGGGTTAGTGTCAGCGTACGGGTTAGGATTAGGGGACGGGTGAGGGTCAGGCTTCGGGGAAGGGTTAGGGTTAGGGTTCGGGCTAGGGTTAGGGTTAGGGGACGGGGACGGTTTAGGGTCCAGGTGAGGGTACGACAACGCTTTAGGGGGAGCGTACGTGTGAGGGCGCGGGTTAGTGTCAGCGTACGGGTTAGGATTAGGGGACGGGTGAGGGTCAGGCTTCGGGGAAGGGTTAGGGTTAGGGTTTGGGCTATCGTTAGGGTTAGGGGACGGGGACGGTTTAGGGTCCAGGTGAGGGTACGACAACGCTTTAGGGGGAGCGTACGTGTGAGGGCGCGGGTTAGTGTCAGCGTACGGGTTAGGATTAGGGGACGGGTGAGGGTCAGGCTTCGGGGCAGGGTTAGGGTTAGGGTTCGGGCTAGGGTTAGGGTTAGGGGACGGGGACGGTTTAGGGTCCAGGTGAGGGTACGACAACGCTTTAGGGGGAGCGTACGTGTGAGGGCGCGGTTTAGTGTCAGCGTACGGGTTAGGATTAGGGGACGGGTGAGGGTCAGGCTTCGGGGAAGGGTTAGGGTTAGGGTTCGGGCTAGGGTTAGGGTTAGGGGACGGGGACGGTTTAGGGTCCAGGTGAGGGTACGACAACCCTTTAGGGGGAGCGTACGTGTGAGGGCGTGGTTTAGTGTCAGCGTACGGGTTAGGATTAGGGGAAGGGTGAGGGTCAGGCTTTGGGGAAGGGTTAGGGTTAGGGTTCGGGCTAGGGTTAGGGTTAGGGGACGGGGACGGTTTAGGGTCCAGGTGAGGGTACGACAACGCTTTAGGGGGAGCGTATGTGTGAGGGCGCGGGTTAGTGTCAGCGTACGGGTTAGGATTAGGGGACGGGTGAGGGTCAGGCTTCAGGGAAGGGTTAGGGTTAGGGTTCGGGCTAGGGTTAGGGTTAGGGGACGGGGACGGTTTAGGGTCCAGGTGAGGGTACGACAACGCTTTAGGGGGAGCGTACGTGTGAGGGCGTGGGTTAGTGTCAGCGTACGGGTTAGGATTAGGGGACGGGTGAGGGTCAGGCTTCGGGGAAGTGTTAGGGTTCGGGTTCAGGCTAGGGCTAGGGTTAGGGGATGGGGAAGGTTTAGGGTCCAGGTGAGGGTACGACAACGCTTTAGGGGGAGCGTACGTGTGAGGGCGCGGGTTAGTGTCAGCGTACGGGTTAGGATTAGGGGACGGGTGAGGGTCAGTCTTCGGGGAAGGGTTAGGGTTAGGGTTCGGGCTAGGGTTAGGGTTAGGGGACGGGGACGGTTTAGGGTCCAGGTGAGGGTACGACAACGCTTTAGGGGGAGCGTACGTGTGAGGGCGCGGTTTAGTGTCAGCGTACGGGTTAGGATTAGGGGACGGGTGAGGGTCAGGCTTCGGGGAAGGGTTAGGGTTAGGGTTCGGGCTAGGGTTAGGGTTAGGGGATGGGGACGGTTTAGGGTCCAGGTGAGGGTACGACAACGCTTTAGGGGGAGCGTACGTGTGAGGGCGCGGGTTAGTGTCAGCGTACGGGTTAGGATTAGGGGACGGGTGAGGGTCAGGCTTCGGGGAAGGGTAAGGGATAGGGTTTGGGCTAGGGTTAGGGTTAGGGGATGGGGACGGTTTAGGGTCCAGGTGAGGGTACGACAACGCTTTAGGGGGAGCGTACGTGTGAGGGCGTGGGTTAGTGTCAGCGTACAGGTTAGGATTAGGGGACGGGTGAGGGTCAGGCTTCGGGGAAGGGTTAGGGTTCGGGTTCGGGCTAGGGTTAGGGTTAGGGGACGGGGACGGTTTAGGGTCCAGGTGAGGGTACGACAACGCTTTAGGGGGAGCGTACGTGTGAGGGCGCGGGTTAGTGTCAGCGTACGGGTTAGGATTAGGGGACGGGTGAGGGTCAGGCTTTGGGGAAGGGTTACGGTTCGGGTTCGTTCTAGGGTTAGGGTTAGGGGACGGGGACGGTTTAGGGTCCAGGTGAGGGTACGACAACGCTTTAGGGGGAGCGTACGTGTGAGGGCGCGGGTTAGTGTCAGCGTACGGGTTAGGATTAGGGGACGGGTGAGGGTCAGGCTTTGGGGAAGGGTTACGGTTCGGGTTCGGTCTAGGGTTAGGGTTAGGGGACGGGGACGGTTTCGGGTCCAGGTGAGGGTACGACAACGCTTTAGGGGGAGCGTACGTGTGAGGGCGCGGGTTAGTGTCAGCGTACGGGTTAGGATTAGGGGACGGGTGAGGGTCAGGCTTCGGGGAAGTGTTAGGGTTCGGGTTCGGGCTAGGGCTAGGGTTAGGGGATGGGGAAGGTTTAGGGTCCAGGTGAGGGTACGACAACGCTTTAGGGGGAGCGTACGTGTGAGGGCGCGGGTTAGTGTCAGCGTACGGGTTAGGATTAGGGGACGGGTGAGGGTCAGTCTTCGGGGAAGGGTTAGGGTTAGGGTTCGGGCTAGGGTTAGGGTTAGGGGACGGGGACGGTTTAGGGTCCAGGTGAGGGTACGACAACGCTTTAGGGGGAGCGTACGTGTGAGGGCGCGGTTTAGTGTCAGCGTACGGGTTAGGATTAGGGGACGGGTGAGGGTCAGGCTTCGGGGAAGGGTTAGGGTTAGGGTTCGGGCTAGGGTTAGGGTTAGGGGACGGGGACGGTTTAGGGTCCAGGTGAGGGTACGACAACACTTTAGGGGGAGCGTACGTGTGAGGGCGCGGGTTAGTGTCAGCGTACGGGTTAGGATTAGGGGACGGGTGAGGGTCAGGCTTCGGGGAAGGGTTAGGGATAGGGTTTGGGCTAGGGTTAGGGTTAGGGGATGGGGACGGTTTAGGGTCCAGGTGAGGGTACGACAACGCTTTAGGGGGAGCGTACGTGTGAGGGCGTGGGTTAGTGTCAGCGTACAGGTTAGGATTAGGGGACGGGTGAGGGTCAGGCTTCGGGGAAGGGTTAGGGTTAGGGTTCGGGCTAGGGTTAGGGTTAGGGGACGGGGACGGTTTAGGGTCCAGGTGAGGGTACGACAACGCTTTAGGGGGAGCGTACGTGTGAGGGCGCGGGTTAGTGTCAGCGTACGGGTTAGGATTAGGGGACGGGTGAGGGTCAGGCTTCGGGGAAGGGTTAGGGTTCGGGTTCGGGCTAGGGTTAGGGTTAGGGGACGGGGACGGTTTAGGGTCCAGGTGAGGGTACGACAACGCTTTAGGGGGAGCGTACGTGTGAGGGCGCGGGTTAGTGTCAGCGTACGGGTTAGGATTAGGGGACGGGTGAGGGTCAGGCTTTGGGGAAGGGTTACGGTTCGGGTTCGTTCTAGGGTTAGGGTTAGGGGACGGGGACGGTTTAGGGTCCAGGTGAGGGTACGACAACGCTTTAGGGGGAGCGTACGTGTGAGGGCGCGGGTTAGTGTCAGCGTACGGGTTAGGATTAGGGGACGGGTGAGGGTCAGGCTTTGGGGAAGGGTTACGGTTCGGGTTCGGTCTAGGGTTAGGGTTAGGGGACGGGGACGGTTTCGGGTCCAGGTGAGGGTACGACAACGCTTTAGGGGGAGCGTACGTGTGAGGGCGCGGGTTAGTGTCAGCGTACGGGTTAGGATTAGGGGACGGGTGAGGGTCAGGCTTCGGGGAAGGGTTAGGGTTAGGGTTCAGGCTAGGGTTAGGGTTAGGGGACGGGGACGGTTTAGGGTCCAGATGAGGGTACGACAACGCTTTAGGGGGAGCGTACGTGTGAGGGTGTGGGTTAGTGTCAGCCTACGGGTTAGGATTAGGGGATGGGTGAGGGTCAGGCTTCGGGGAAGGGTTAGGGTTAGGGTTCGGGCTAGGGTTAGGGTTAGGGGACGGGGACGGTTTAGGGTCCAGGTGAGGGTACGACAACGCTTTAGGGGGAGCGTACGTGTGAGGGAGCGGGTTAGTGTCAGCGTACGGGTTAGGATTAGGGGACGGGTGAGGGTCAGGCTTCGGGGAAGGGTTAGGGTTAGGGTTCGGGCTAGGGTTAGGGTTAGGGGACGGGGACGGTTTAGGGTCCAGGTGAGGGTACGACAACGCTTTAGGGGGAGCGTAGGTGTGAGGGCGCGGGTTAGTGTCAGCGTACGGTTTAGGATTAGGGGACGGGTGAGGGTCAGGCTTCGGGGAAGGGTTAGGGTTAGGGTTCGGGCTAGGGTTAGGGTTAGGGGACGGGGACGGTTTAGGGTCCAGATGAGGTTACGACAACCCTTTAGGGGGAGCGTACGTGTGAGGGCGCGGTTTAGTGTCAGCGTACGGGTTAGGATTAGGGGACGGGTGAGGGTCAGGCTTCGGGGAAGGGTTAGGGTTAGGGTTCGGGCTAGGGTTAGGGTTAGGGGACGGGGACGGTTTAGGGTCCAGGTGAGGGTACGACAACGCTTTAGGGGGAGCGTACGTGTGAGGGCGTGGGTTAGTGTCAGCGTACGGGTTAGGATTAGGGGACGGGTGAGGGTCAGGCTTCAGGGAAGGGTTAGGGTTAGGGTTCGGGCTAGGGTTAGGGTTAGGGGACGGGGACTGTTTAGGGTCCAGGTGAGGGTACGACAACGCTTTAGGGGGAGCGTACGTGTGAGGGCGCGGGTTAGTGTCAGCGTACGGGTTAGGATTAGGGGACGGGTGAGGGTCAGGCTTCGGGGAAGTGTTAGGTTTCGGGTTCGGGCTAGGGTTACGGTTAGGGGACGGGGACGGTTTAGGGTCCAGGTGAGGGTATGACAACGCTTTAGGGGGGGCGTACGTGTGAGGGCGCGGGTTAGTGTCAGCGTACGGGTTAGGATTAGGGGACGGGTGAGGGTCAGGCTTCGGGGAAGGGTTAGGGTTAGGGTTCGGGCTAGGGTTAGGGTTAGGGGACGGGGACGGTTTAGGGTCCAGGTGAGGGTACGACAACGCTTTAGGGGGAGCGTACGTGTGAGGGCGCGGTTTAGTGTCAGCGTACGGGTTAGGATTAGGGGACGGGTGAGGGTCAGGCTTCGGGGAAGGGTTAGGGTTAGGGTTCGGGCTAGGGTTAGGGTTAGGGGACGGGGACGGTTTAGGGTCCAGGTGAGGGTACGACAACCCTTTAGGGGGAGCGTACGTGTGAGGGCGCGGTTTAGTGTCCGCGTACGGGTTAGGATTAGGGGACGGGTGAGGGTCAGGCTTTGGAGAAGGGTTAGGGTTAGGGTTCGGGCTAGGGTTAGGGTTAGGGGACGGGGACGGTTTAGGGTCCAGGTGAGGGTACGACAACGCTTTAGGGGGAGCGTACGTGTGAGGGCGCGGGTTAGTGTCAGCGTACGGGTTAGGATTAGGGGACGGGTGAGGGTCAGGCTTCAGGGAAGGGTTAGGGTTAGGGTTCGGGCTAGGGTTAGGTTTAGGGGACGGGGACTGTTTAGGGTCCAGGTGAGGGTACGACAACGCTTTAGGGGGAGCGTACGTGTGAGGGCGCGGGTTAGTGTCAGCGTACGGGTTAGGATTAGGGGACGGGTGAGGGTCAGGCTTCGGGGAAGTGTTAGGGTTCGGGTTCGGGCTAGGGTTAGGGTTAGGGGACGGGGACGGTTTAGGGTCCAGGTGAGGGTATGACAACGCTTTAGGGGGGGCGTACGTGTGAGGGCGCGGGTTAGTGTCAGCGTACGGGTTAGGATTAGGGGACGGGTGAGGGTCAGGCTTCGGGGAAGGGTTAGGGTTAGGGTTCGGGCTAGGGTTAGGGTTAGGGGACGGGGACGGTTAAGGGTCCAGGTGAGGGTACGACAACGCTTTAGGGGGAGCGTACGTGTGAGGGCGCAGGTTAGTGTCAGCGTACGGGTTAGGATTAGGGGACGGGTGAGGGTCAGGCTTCGGGGAAGGGTTAGGGTTAGGGTTCGGGCTAGGGTTAGGGTTAGGGGACGGGGACGGTTTAGGGTCCAGGTGAGGGTACGACAACGCTTTAGGGGGAGCGTACGTGTGAGGGCGCGGGTTAGTGTCAGCGTATGGGTTAGGATTAGCGGACGGGTGAGGGTCAGGCTTCGGGGCAGGGTTAGGGTTAGGGTTCGGGCTAGGGTTAGGGTTAGGGGACGGGGACGGTTTAGGGTCCAGGTGAGGGTACGACAACGCTTTAGGGGGAGCGTATGTGTGAGGGCGCGGGTTAGTGTCAGCGTACGGGTTAGGATTAGGGGACGGGTGAGGGTCAGGCTTCGGGGCAGGGTTAGGGTTAGGGTTCGGGCTAGGGTTAGGGTTAGGGGACGGGGACGGTTTAGGGTCCAGGTGAGGTTTCGACAACGCTTTAGGGGGAGCGTACGTGTGAGGGCGCGGGTTAGTGTCAGCGTACGGGTTAGGATTAGGGGACGGGTGAGGGTCAGGCTTCGGGGCAGGGTTAGGGTTAGGGTTCGGGCTAGGGTTAGGGTTAGGGGACGGGGACGGTTTAGGATCCAGGTGAGGGTACGACAACGCTTTAGGGGGAGCGTACGTGTGAGGGCGCGGGTTAGTGTCAGCGTACGGGTTAGGATTAGGGGACGGGTGAGGGTCAGGCTTCGGGGCAGGGTTAGGGATAGGGTTCGGGCTAGGGTTAGGGTTAGGGGACGGGGACGGTTTAGGGTCCAGGTGAGGGTACGACAACGCTTTAGGGGGAGCGTACGTGTGAGGGCGCGGGTTAGTGTCAGCGTACGGGTTAGGATTAGGGGACGGGTGAGGGTCAGGCTTCGGGGCAGGGTTAGGGTTAGGGTTCGGGCTAGGGTTAGGGTTAGGGGACGGGGACGGTTTAGTGTCCAGGTGAGGGTACGACAACGCTTTAGGGGGAGCGTACGTGTGAGGGCGCGGGTTAGTGTCAGCGTACGGGTTAGGATTAGGGGACGGGTGAGGGTCAGGCTTCGGGGCAGGGTTAGTGTTAGGGTTCGGGCTAGGGTTAGGGTTAGGGGACGGGGACGGTTTAGGGTCCAGGTGAGGGTACGACAACGCTTTAGGGGGAGCGTACGTGTGAGTGCGCGGGTTAGTGTCAGCGTACGGGTTAGGATTAGGGGACGGGTGAGGGTCAGGCTTCGGGGCAGGGTTAGGGTTAGGGTTCGGGCTAGGGTTAGGGTTAGGGGACGGGGACGGTTTAGTGTCCAGGTGAGGGTACGACAACGCTTTAGGGGGAGCGTACGTGTGAGGGCGCGGGTTAGTGTCAGCGTACGGGTTAGGATTAGGGGACGGGTGAGGGTCAGGCTTCGGGGCAGGGTTAGGGTTAGGGTTCGGGCTAGGGTTAGGGTTAGGGGACGGGGACGGTTTAGGGTCCAGGTGAGGGTACGACAACGCTTTAGGGGGAGCGTACGTGTGAGGGCGCGGGTTAGTGTCAGCGTACGGGTTAGGATTAGGGGACGGGTGAGGGTCAGGCTTCGGGGCAGGGTTAGGGTTATGGTTCGGGCTAGGGTTAGGTTTAGGGGACGGGGACGGTTTAGGGTCCAGGTGAGGGTACGACAACGCTTTAGGGGGAGCGTACTTCTGAGGGCGTGGGTTAGTGTCAGCGTACGGGTTAGGATTAGGGGACGGGTGAGGGTCAGGCTTCGGGGCAGGGTTAGGGTTAGGGTTCGGGCTAGGGTTAGGGTTAGGGGACGGGGACGGTTTAGGGTCTAGGTGAGGGTACGACAACGCTTTAGGGGGAGCGTAGGTGTGAGGGCGCGGGTTAGTGTCAGCGTACGGGTTAGGATTAGGGGACGGGTGATGGTCAGGCTTCGGGGCAGGGTTAGGGTTAGGGTTCGGGCTAGGGTTAGGGTTAGGGGACGGGGACGGTTTAGGGTCCAGGTGAGGGTACGACAACGCTTTAGGGGGAGCGTACGTGTGAGGGCGCGGGTTAGTGTCAGCGTTCGGGTTAGGATTAGGGGACGGGTGAGGGTCAGGCTTCGGGGCACGGTTAGGGTTAGGGTTCGGGCTAGGGTTAGGGTTAGGGGACGGGGACGGTTTAGGGTCCAGGTGAGGGTACGACAACGCTTTAGGGGGAGCGTACGTGTGAGGGCGCGGGTTAGTGTCAGCGTACGGGTTAGGATTAGGGGACGGGTGAGGGTCAGGCTTCGGGGAAGGGTTAGGGTTAGGGTTCGGGCTAGGGTTAGGGTTAGGGGACGGGGACGGTTTAGGGTCCAGGTGAGGGTACGACAACGCTTTAGGGGGAGCGTACGTGTGAGGGCGCGGGTTAGTGTCAGCGTACGGGTTAGGATTAGGGGACGGGTGAGGGTCAGGCTTCGGGGAAGGGTTAGGGTTAGGGTTCGAGCTAGGGTTAGGGTTAGGGGACGGGGACGGTTTAGGGTCCAGGTGAGGGTACGACAACGCTTTAGGGGGAGCGTACGTGTGAGGGCCCGGGTTAGTGTCAGCGTACGGGTTAGGATTAGGGGACGGGTGAGGGTCAGGCTTCGGGGAAGGGTTAGGGTTAGGGTTCGGGCTAGAGTTAGGGTTAGGGGACGGGGACGGTTCAGGGTCCAGGTGAGGGTACGACAACGCTTTAGGGGGAGCGTACGTGTGAGGGCGCGGGTTAGTGTCAGCCTACGGGTTAGGATTAGGGGACGGGTGAGGGTCAGGCTTCGGGGAAGGGTTAGGGTTAGGGTTCGGGCTAGGGTTAGGGTTAGGGTTAGGGGACGGTTTAGGGTCCAGGTGAGGGTACGACAACGCTTTAGGGGGAGCATACGTGTGAGGGCCCGGGTTAGTGTCAGCGTACGGGTTAGGATTAGGGGACGGGTGAGGGTCAGGCTTCGGGGCAGGGTTAGGGTTAGGGTTCGGGCTAGAGTTAGGGTTAGGGGACGGGGACGGTTTAGGGTCCAGGTGAGGGTACGACAACGCTTTAGGGGGAGCGTACGTGTGAGGGCGCGGGTTAGTGTCAGCCTACGGGTTAGGATTAGGGGACGGGTGAGGTTCAGGCTTCGGGGAAGGGTTAGGGTTAGGGTTCGGGCTAGGGTTAGGGTTAGGGTTAGGGGACGGTTTAGGGTCCAGGTGAGGGTACGACAACCCTTTAGGGGGAGCGTACGTGTGAGGGCGTGGTTTAGTGTCAGCGTACGGGTTAGGATTAGGGGAAGGGTGAGGGTCAGGCTTTGGGGAAGGGTTAGGGTTAGGGTTCGGGCTAGGGTTAGGGTTAGGGGACGGGGACGGTTTAGGGTCCAGGTGAGGGTACGACAACGCTTTAGGGGGAGCGTATGTGTGAGGGCGCGGGTTAGTGTCAGCGTACGGGTTAGGATTAGGGGACGGGTGAGGGTCAGGCTTCAGGGAAGGGTTAGGGTTAGGGTTCGGGCTAGGGTTAGGGTTAGGGGACGGGGACGGTTTAGGGTCCAGGTGAGGGTACGACAACGCTTTAGGGGGAGCGTACGTGTGAGGGCGCGGGTTAGTGTCAGCGTACGGGTTAGGATTAGGGGACGGGTGAGGGTCAGGCTTCGGGGAAGTGTTAGGGTTCGGGTTCGGGCTAGGGCTAGGGTTAGGGGATGGGGAAGGTTTAGGGTCCAGGTGAGGGTACGACAACGCTTTAGGGGGAGCGTACGTGTGAGGGCGCGGGTTAGTGTCAGCGTACGGGTTAGGATTAGGGGACGGGTGAGGGTCAGTCTTCGGGGAAGGGTTAGGGTTAGGGTTCGGGCTAGGGTTAGGGTTAGGGGACGGGGACGGTTTAGGGTCCAGGTGAGGGTACGACAACGCTTTAGGGGGAGCGTACGTGTGAGGGCGCGGTTTAGTGTCAGCGTACGGGTTAGGATTAGGGGACGGGTGAGGGTCAGGCTTCGGGGAAGGGTTAGGGTTAGGGTTCGGGCTAGGGTTAGGGTTAGGGGACGGGGACGGTTTAGGGTCCAGGTGAGGGTACGACAACACTTTAGGGGGAGCGTACGTGTGAGGGCGCGGGTTAGTGTCAGCGTACGGGTTAGGATTAGGGGACGGGTGAGGGTCAGGCTTCGGGGAAGGGTTAGGGATAGGGTTTGGGCTAGGGTTAGGGTTAGGGGATGGGGAAGGTTTAGGGTCCAGGTGAGGGTACGACAACGCTTTAGGGGGAGCGTACGTGTGAGGGTGTGGGTTAGTGTCAGCCTACGGGTTAGGATTAGGGGATGGGTGAGGGTCAGGCTTTGGGGAAGGGTTAGGGTTAGGGTTCGGGCTAGGGTTAGGGTTAGGGGACGGGGACGGTTTAGGGTCCAGGTGAGGGTACGACAACGCTTTAGGGGGAGCGTACGTGTGAGGGCGCGGGTTAGTGTCAGCGTACGGGTTAGGATTAGGGGACGGCTGAGGGTCAGGCTTCAGGGAAGGGTTAGGGTTAGGGTTCGGGCTAGGGTTAGGGTTAGGGGACGGGGACGGTTTAGGGTCCAGGTGAGGGTACGACAACGCTTTAGGGGGAGCGTACGTGTGAGGGCGCGGGTTAGTGTCAGCGTACGGGTTAGGATTAGGGGACGGGTGAGGGTCAGGCTTCGGGGAAGGGTTAGGGTTCGGGTTCGGGCTAGGGCTAGGGTTAGGGGATGGGGAAGGTTTAGGGTCCAGGTGAGGGTAGGACAACGCTTTAGGGGGAGCGTACGTGTGAGGGCGCGGGTTAGTGTCAGCGTACGGGTTAGGATTAGGGGACGGGTGAGGGTCTGGCTTCGGGGAAGGGTTAGGGTTAGGGTTCGGGCTAGGGTTAGGGTTAGGGGACGGGGACGGTTTAGGGTCCAGGTGAGGGTACGACAACGCTTTAGGGGGAGCGTACGTGTGAGGGCGCGGGTTAGTGTCAGCGTACGGGTTAGGATTAGGGGACGGGTGAGGGTCAGGCTTCGGGGAAGGGTTAGGGTTAGGGTTCGGGCTAGGGTTAGGGTTAGGGGACGGGGACGGTTTAGGGTCCAGGTGAGGGTACGACAACCCTTTAGGGGGAGCGTACGTGTGAGGGCGTGGTTTAGTGTCAGCGTACGGGTTAGGATTAGGGGAAGGGTGAGGGTCAGGCTTTGGGGAAGGGTTAGGGTTAGGGTTCGGGCTAGGGTTAGGGTTAGGGGACGGGGACGGTTTAGGGTCCAGGTGAGGGTACGACAACGCTTTAGGGGGAGCGTATGTGTGAGGGCGAGGGTTAGTGTCAGCGTACGGGTTAGGATTAGGGGACGGGTGAGGGTCAGGCTTCGGGGCAGGGTTAGGGTTAGGGTTCGGGCTAGGGTTAGGGTTAGGGGACGGGGACGGTTTAGGGTCCAGGTGAGGGTACGACAACGCTTTAGGGGGAGCGTACGTGTGAGGGCGCGGGTTAGTGTCAGCGTACGGGTTAGGATTAGGGGACGGGTGAGGGTCAGGCTTCGGGGAAGTGTTAGGGTTCGGGTTCGGGCTAGGGCTAGGGTTAGGGGATGGGGAAGGTTTAGGGTCCAGGTGAGGGTACGACAACGCTTTAGGGGGAGCGTACGTGTGAGGGCGCGGGTTAGTGTCAGCGTACGGGTTAGGATTAGGGGACGGGTGAGGGTCAGTCTTCGGGGAAGGGTTAGGGTTAGGGTTCGGGCTAGGGTTAGGGTTAGGGGACGGGGACGGTTTAGGGTCCAGGTGAGGGTACGACAACGCTTTAGGGGGAGCGTACGTGTGAGGGCGCGGTTTAGTGTCAGCGTACGGGTTAGGATTAGGGGACGGGTGAGGGTCAGGCTTCGGGGAAGGGTTAGGGTTAGGGTTCGGGCTAGGGTTAGGGTTAGGGGACGGGGACGGTTTAGGGTCCAGGTGAGGGTACGACAACACTTTAGGGGGAGCGTACGTGTGAGGGCGCGGGTTAGTGTCAGCGTACGGGTTAGGATTAGGGGACGGGTGAGGGTCAGGCTTCGGGGAAAGGTTAGGGATAGGGTTTGGGCTAGGGTTAGGGTTAGGGGATGGGGACGGTTTAGGGTCCAGGTGAGGGTACGACAACGCTTTAGGGGGAGCGTACGTGTGAGGGTGTGGGTTAGTGTCAGCCTACGGGTTAGGATTAGGGGATGGGTGAGGGTCAGGCTTCGGGGAAGGGTTAGGGTTAGTGTTCGGGCTAGGGTTAGGGTTAGGGGACGGGGACGGTTTAGGGTCCAGGTGAGGGTACGACAACGCTTTAGGGGGAGCGTACGTGTGAGGGCGCGGGTTAGTGTCAGCGTACGGGTTAGGATTAGGGGACGGGTGAGGGTCAGGCTTCGGGGAAGGGTTAGGGTTAGGGTTCGGGCTAGGGTTAGGGTTAGGGGACGGGGACGGTTTAGGATCCAGGTGAGGGTACGACAACGCTTTAGGGGGTGCGTACGTGTGAGGGCGCGGGTTAGTGTCAGCGTACGGGTTAGGATTAGGGGACGGGTGAGGGTCAGGCTTCGGGGAAGGGTTAGGGTTCGGGTTCGGGCTAGGGTTAGGGTTAGGGGACGGGGACGGTTTAGGGTCCAGGTGAGGGTACGACAACGCTTTAGGGGGAGCGTACGTGTGAGGGCGCGGGTTAGTGTCAGCGTAAGGGTTAGGATTAGGGGACGGGTGGGGGTCAGGCTTCGGGGAAGGGTTAGGGTTAGGGTTCGGGCTAGGTTTAGGGTTAGGGGACGGGGACGGTTTAGGGTCCAGGTGAGGGTACGACAACGCTTTAGGGGGAGCGTACGTGTGAGGGCGCGGGTTAGTGTCAGCGTACGGGTTAGGATTAGGGGACGGGTGAGGGTCAGGCTTCAGGGAAGGGTTAGGGTTAGGGTTCGGGCTAGGGTTAGGGTTAGGGGACGGGGACTGTTTAGGGTCCAGGTGAGGGTACGAGAACGCTTTAGGGGGAGCGTACGTGTGAGGGCGCGGGTTAGTGTCAGCGTACGGGTTAGGATTAGGGGACGGGTGAGGGTCAGGCTTCGGGGAAGTGTTAGGGTTCGGGTTCGGGCTAGGGTTACGGTTAGGGGACGGGGACGGTTTAGGGTCCAGGTGAGGGTATGACAACGCTTTAGGCGGGGCGTACGTGTGAGGGCGCGGGTTAGTGTCAGCGTACGGGTTAGGATTATGGGACGGGTGAGGGTCAGGCTTCGGGGAAGGGTTAGGGTTAGGGTTCGGGCTAGGGTTAGGGTTAGGGGACGGGGACGGTTTAGGGTCCAGGTGAGGGTACGACAACGCTTTAGGGGGAGCGTACGTGTGAGGGCGCGGGTTAGTGTCAGCGTACGGGTTAGGATTAGGGGACGGGTGAGGGTCAGGCTTCGGGGAAGGGTTAGGGTTAGGTTTCGGGCTAGGGTTAGGGGACGGGGACGGTTTAGGGTCCAGGTGAGGGTACGACAACGCTTTAGGGGGAGCGTACGTGTGAGGGCGCGGGTTAGTGTCAGCGTACGGGTTAGGATTAGGGGACGGGTGAGGGTCAGTCTTCGGGGAAGGGTTAGGGTTAGGGTTCGGGCTAGGGTTAGGGTTAGGGGACGGGGACGGTTTAGGGTCCAGGTGAGGGTACGACAACGCTTTAGGGGGAGCGTACGTGTGAGGGCGCGGTTTAGTGTCAGCGTACGGGTTAGGATTAGGGGACGGGTGAGGGTCAGGCTTCGGGGAAGGGTTAGGGTTAGGGTTCGGGCTAGGGTTAGGGTTAGGGGACGGGGACGGTTTAGGGTCCAGGTGAGGGTATGACAACACTTTAGGGGGAGCGTACGTGTGAGGGCGCGGGTTAGTGTCAGCGTACGGGTTAGGATTAGGGGACGGGTGAGGGTCAGGCTTCGGGGAAGGGTTAGGGATAGGGTTTGGGCTAGGGTTAGGGTTAGGGGATGGGGACGGTTTAGGGTCCAGGTGAGGGTACGACAACGCTTTAGGGGGAGCGTACGTGTGAGGGTGTGGGTTAGTGTCAGCCTACGGGTTAGGATTAGGGGATGGGTGAGGGTCAGGCTTCGGGGAAGGGTTAGGGTTAGTGTTCGGGCTAGGGTTAGGGTTAGGGGACGGGGACGGTTTAGGGTCCAGGTGAGGGTACGACAATGCTTTAGGGGGAGCGTACGTGTGAGGGCGCGGGTTAGTGTCAGCGTACGGGTTAGGATTAGGGGACGGGTGAGGGTCAGGCTTCGGGGAAGGGTTAGGGTTAGGGTTCGGGCTAGGGTAAGGGTTAGGGGACGGGGACGGTTTAGGGTCCAGGTGAGGGTACGACAACGCTTTAGGGGGTGCGTACGTGTGAGGGCGCGAGTTAGTGTCAGCGTACGGGTTAGGATTAGGGGACGGGTGAGGGTCAGGCTTCGGGGAAGGGTTAGGGTTCGGGTTTGGGCTAGGGTTAGGGTTAGGGGACGGGGACGGTTTAGGGTCCAGGTGAGGGTACGACAACGCTTTAGGGGGAGCGTACGTGTGAGGGCGCGGGTTAGTGTCAGCGTAAGGGTTAGGATTAGGGGACGGGTGGGGGTCAGGCTTCGGGGAAGGGTTAGGGTTAGGGTTCGGGCTAGGTTTAGGGTTAGGGGACGGGGACGGTTTAGGGTCCAGGTGAGGGTACGACAACGCTTTAGGGGGAGCGTACGTGTGAGGGCGCGGGTTAGTGTTAGCGTACGGGTTAGGATTAGGGGACGGGTGAGGGTCAGGCTTCGGGGAAGGGTTAGGGTTAGGGTTCGGGCTAGGATTAGGGTTAGGGGACGGGGACGGTTTAGGGTCCAGGTGAGGGTACGACAACGCTTTAGGGTGAGCGTACGTGTGAGGGCGTGGGTTAGTGTCAGCGTACGGGTTAGGATTAGGGGACGGGTGAGGGTCAGGCTTCGGGGCAGGGTTAGGGTTAGGGTTCGGGCTAGGGTTAGGGTTAGGGGACGGGGACGGTTTAGGGTCCAGGTGAGGGTACGACAACGCTTTAGGGGGAGCGTACGTGTGAGGGCGCGGGTTAGTGTCAGCGTACGGGTTAGGATTAGGGGACGGGTGAGGGTCAGGCTTCGGGGAAGGGTTAGGGTTAGGGTTCGGGCTAGGGTTAGGGTTAGGGGACGGGGACGGTTTAGGGTCCAGGTGAGGGTACGACAACGCTTTAGGGGGAGCGTACGTGTGAGGGCGCGGGTTAGTGTCAGCGTACGGGTTAGGATTAGGGGACGGGTGAGGGTCAGGCTTCGGGGAAGGGTTAGGGTTAGGGTTCGGGCTAGGGTTAGGGTTAGGGGACGGGGACGGTTTAGGGTCCAGGTGAGGGTACGACAACGCTTTAGGGGGAGCGTACGTGTGAGGGCGCGGGTTAGTGTCAGCGTACGGGTTAGGATTAGGGGACGGGTGAGGGTCAGGCTTCGGGGCAGGGTTAGGGTTAGGGTTCGGGCTAGGGTTAGGGTTAGGGGACGGGGACGGTTTAGGGTCCAGGTGAGGGTACGACAACGCTTTAGGGGGAGCGTACGTGTGAGGGCGCGGGTTAGTGTCAGCGTACGGGTTAGGATTAGGGGACGGGTGAGGGTCAGGCTTTGGGGAAGGGTTAGGGTTAGGGTTCGGGCTAGGGTTAGGGTTAGGGGACGGGGACGGTTTAGGGTCCAGGTGAGGGTACGACAACGCTTTAGGGGGAGCGTACGTGTGAGGGCGCGGGTTAGTGTCAGCGTACGGGTTAGGATTAGGGGACGGGTGAGGGTCAGGCTTCGGGGAAGGGTTAGAGTTCGGGTTCGGGCTAGGGCTAGGGTTAGGGGATGGGGAAGGTTTAGGGTCCAGGTGAGGGTACGACAACGCTTTAGGGGGAGCGTACGTGTGAGGGCGCGGGTTAGTGTCAGCGTACGGGTTAAGATTAGGGGACGGGTGAGGGTCAGTCTTCGGGGAAGGGTTAGGGTTAGGGTTCGGGCTAGGGTTAGGGTTAGGGGACGGGGACGGTTTAGGGTCCAGGTGAGGGTACGACAACGCTTTAGGAGGAGCGTACGTGTGAGGGCGCGGTTTAGTGTCAGCGTACGGGTTAGGATTAGGGGACGGGTGAGGGTCAGGCTTCAGGGAAGGGTTAGGGTTAGGGTTCGGGCTAGGGTTAGGGTTAGGGGACGGGGACTGTTTAGGGTCCAGGTGAGGGTACGACAACGCTTTAGGGGGAGCGTACGTGTGAGGGCGCGGGTTAGTGTCAGCGTACGGGTTAGGATTAGGGGACGGGTGAGGGTCAGGCTTCGGGGAAGTGTTAGGGTTCGGGTTCGGGCTAGGGTTACGGTTAGGGGACGGGGACGGTTTAGGGTCCAGGTGAGGGTATGACAACGCTTTAGGGGGAGCGTACGTGTGAGGGCGCGGGTTAGTGTCAGCGTACGGGTTAGGATTAGGGGACGGGTGAGGGTCAGGCTTCGGGGAAGGGTTAGGGTTAGGGTTCGGGCTAGGGTTAGGGTTAGGGGACGGGGACGGTTTAGGGTCCAGGTGAGGGTACGACAACGCTTTAGGGGGAGCGTACGTGTGAGGGCGCGGGTTAGTGTCAGCGTACGGGTTAGGATTAGGGGATGGGTGAGGGTCAGGCTTCGGGGAAGGGTTAGGGTTAGGGTTCGGGCTAGGGTTAGGGTTAGGGGACGGGGACGGTTTAGGGTCCAGGTGAGGGTACGACAACGCTTTAGGGGGAGCGTACGTGTGAGGGCGCGGGTTAGTGTCAGCGTACGGGTTAGGATTAGGGGACGGGTGAGGGTCAGGCTTCGGGGAAGGGTTAGGGTTAGGGTGCGGGCTAGGATTAGGGTTAGGGGACGGGGACGGTTTAGGGTCCAGGTGAGGTTACGACAACGCTTTAGTGTGAGCGTACGTGTGAGGGCGTGGGTTAGTGTCAGCGTACGGGTTAGGATTAGGGGACGGGTGAGGGTCAGGCTTCGGGGAAGGGTTAGGGTTAGGGTTCGGGCTAGGGTTAGGGTTAGGGGACGGGGACGGTTTAGGGTCCAGGTGAGGGTACGACAACGCTTTAGGGGGAGCGTACGTGTGAGGGCGCGGGTTAGTGTCAGCGTACGGGTTAAGATTAGGGGACGGGTGAGGGTCAGTCTTCGGGGAAGGGTTAGGGTTAGGGTTCGGGCTAGGGTTAGGGTTAGGGGACGGGGACGGTTTAGGGTCCAGGTGAGGGTACGACAACGCTTTAGGAGGAGCGTACGTGTGAGGGCGCGGTTTAGTGTCAGCGTACGGGTTAGGATTAGGGGACGGGTGAGGGTCAGGCTTCAGGGAAGGGTTAGGGTTAGGGTTCGGGCTAGGGTTAGGGTTAGGGGACGGGGACTGTTTAGGGTCCAGGTGAGGGTACGACAACGCTTTAGGGGGAGCGTACGTGTGAGGGCGCGGGTTAGTGTCAGCGTACGGGTTAGGATTAGGGGACGGGTGAGGGTCAGGCTTCGGGGAAGTGTTAGGGTTCGGGTTCGGGCTAGGGTTACGGTTAGGGGACGGGGACGGTTTAGGGTCCAGGTGAGGGTATGACAACGCTTTAGGGGGAGCGTACGTGTGAGGGCGCGGGTTAGTGTCAGCGTACGGGTTAGGATTAGGGGACGGGTGAGGGTCAGGCTTCGGGGAAGGGTTAGGGTTAGGGTTCGGGCTAGGGTTAGGGTTAGGGGACGGGGACGGTTTAGGGTCCAGGTGAGGGTACGACAACGCTTTAGGGGGAGCGTACGTGTGAGGGCGCGGGTTAGTGTCAGCGTACGGGTTAGGATTAGGGGATGGGTGAGGGTCAGGCTTCGGGGAAGGGTTAGGGTTAGGGTTCGGGCTAGGGTTAGGGTTAGGGGACGGGGACGGTTTAGGGTCCAGGTGAGGGTACGACAACGCTTTAGGGGGAGCGTACGTGTGAGGGCGCGGGTTAGTGTCAGCGTACGGGTTAGGATTAGGGGACGGGTGAGGGTCAGGCTTCGGGGAAGGGTTAGGGTTAGGGTGCGGGCTAGGATTAGGGTTAGGGGACGGGGACGGTTTAGGGTCCAGGTGAGGTTACGACAACGCTTTAGTGTGAGCGTACGTGTGAGGGCGTGGGTTAGTGTCAGCGTACGGGTTAGGATTAGGGGACGGGTGAGGGTCAGGCTTCGGGGAAGGGTTAGGGTTAGGGTTCGGGCTAGGGTTAGGGTTAGGGGACGGGGACGGTTTAGGGTCCAGGTGAGGGTACGACAACGCTTTAGGGGGAGCGTACGTGTGAGGGCGCGGGTTAGTGTCAGCGTACGGGTTAGGATTAGGGGACGGGTGAGGGTCTGGCTTCGGGGAAGGGTTAGGGTTAGGGTTCGGGCTATGGTTAGGGTTAGGGGACGGGGACGGTTTAGGGTCCAGGTGAGGGTACGACAACGCTTTAGGGGGAGCGTACGTGTGAGGGCGCGGGTTAGTGTCAGCGTACGGGTTAGGATTAGGGGACGGGTGAGGGTCAGGCTTCGGGGAAGGGTTAGGGTTAGGGTTCGGGCTAGGGTTAGGGTTAGGGGACGGGGACGGTTTAGGGTCCAGGTGAGGGTACGAGAACGCTTTAGGGGGAGCGTACGTGTGAGGGCGCGGTTTAGTGTCAGCGTACGGGTTAGGATTAGGGGACGGGTGAGGGTCTGGCTTCGGGGAAGGGTTAGGGTTAGGGTTCGGGCTAGGGTTAGGGTTAGGGGACGGGGACGGTTTAGGGTCCAGGTGAGGGTACGACAACGCTTTAGGGGGAGCGTACGTGTGAGGGCGCGGGTTAGTGTCAGCGTACGGGTTAGGATTAGGGGACGGGTGAGGGTCAGGCTTCGGGGAAGGGTTAGGGTTAGGGTTCGGGCTAGGGTTAGGGTTAGGGGACGGGGACGGTTTAGGGTCCAGGTGAAGGTACGACAACGCTTTAGGGGGAGCGTACGTGTGAGGGCGCGGGTTAGTGTCAGCGTACGGGTTAGGATTAGGGGACGGGTGAGGGTCAGGCTTCGGGGAAGGGTTAGGGTTAGGGTTCGGGCTATGGTTAGGGTTAGGGGACGGGGACGGTTTAGGGTCCAGGTGAGGGTACGACAACGCTTTAGGGGGAGCGTACGTGTGAGGGCGCGGGTTAGTGTCAGCGTACGGGTTAGGATTAGGGGACGGGTGAGGGTCAGGCTTCGGGGCAGGGTTAGGGTTAGGGTTCGGGCTAGGGTTAGGGTTAGGGGACGGGGACGGTTTAGGGTCCAGGTGAGGGTACGACAACGCTTTAGGGGGAGCGTACGTGTGAGGGCGCGGTTTAGTGTCAGCGTACGGGTTAGGATTAGGGGACGGGTGAGGGTCAGGCTTCGGGGAAGGGTTAGGGTTAGGGTTCGGGCTAGGGTTAGGGTTAGGGGACGGGGACGGTTTAGGGTCCAGGTGAGGGTATGACAACGCTTTAGGGGGAGCGTACGTGTGAGGGCGCGGGTTAGTGTCAGCGTACGGGTTAGGATTAGGGGACGGGTGAGGGTCAGGCTTCGGGGAAGGGTTAGGGTTAGGGTTCGGGCTAGGATTAGGGTTAGGGGACGGGGACGGTTTAGGGTCCAGGTGAGGTTACGACAACGCTTTAGGGTGAGCGTACGTGTGAGGGCGTGGGTTAGTGTCAGCGTACGGGTTAGGATTAGGGGACGGGTGAGGGTCAGGCTTCGGGGAAGGGTTAGGGTTAGGGTTCGGGCTAGGGTTAGGGTTAGGGGACGGGGACGGTTTAGGGTCCAGGTGAGGGTACGACAACGCTTTAGGGGGAGCGTACGTGTGAGGGCGCGGGTTAGTGTCAGCGTACGGGTTAGGATTAGGGGACGGGTGAGGGTCAGGCTTCGGGGAAGGGTTAGGGTTAGGGTTCGGGCTAGGGTTAGGGTTAGGGGACGGGGACGGTTTAGGGTCCAGGTGAGGGTACGAGAACGCTTTAGGGGGAGCGTACGTGTGAGGGCGCGGTTTAGTGTCAGCGTACGGGTTAGGATTAGGGGACGGGTGAGGGTCTGGCTTCGGGGAAGGGTTAGGGTTAGGGTTCGGGCTAGGGTTAGGGTTAGGGGACGGGGACGGTTTAGGGTCCAGGTGAGGGTACGACAACGCTTTAGGGGGAGCGTACGTGTGAGGGCGCGGGTTAGTGTCAGCGTACGGGTTAGGATTAGGGGACGGGTGAGGGTCAGGCTTCGGGGAAGGGTTAGGGTTAGGGTTCGGGCTAGGGTTAGGGTTAGGGGACGGGGACGGTTTAGGGTCCAGGTGAGGGTACGACAACGCTTTAGGGGGAGCGTACGTGTGAGGGCGCGGGTTAGTGTCAGCGTACGGGTTAGGATTAGGGGACGGGTGAGGGTCAGGCTTCGGGGAAGGGTTAGGGTTAGGGTTCGGGCTATGGTTAGGGTTAGGGGACGGGGACGGTTTAGGGTCCAGGTGAGGGTACGACAACGCTTTAGGGGGAGCGTACGTGTGAGGGCGCGGGTTAGTGTCAGCGTACGGGTTAGGATTAGGGGACGGGTGAGGGTCAGGCTTCGGGGCAGGGTTAGGGTTAGGGTTCGGGCTAGGGTTAGGGTTAGGGGACGGGGACGGTTTAGGGTCCAGGTGAGGGTACGACAACCCTTTAGGGGGAGCGTACGTGTGAGGGCGCGGTTTAGTGTCAGCGTACGGGTTAGGATTAGGGGACGGGTGAGGGTCAGGCTTCGGGGAAGGGTTAGGGTTAGGGTTCGGGCTAGGGTTAGGGTTAGGGGACGGGGACGGTTTAGGGTCCAGGTGAGGGTACGACAACACTTTAGGGGGAGCGTACGTGTGAGGGCGCGGGTTAGTGTCAGCGTACGGGTTAGGATTAGGGGACGGGTGAGGGTCAGGCTTCGGGGAAGGGTTAGGGATAGGGTTTGGGCTAGGGTTAGGGTTAGGGGATGGGGACGGTTTAGGGTCCAGGTGAGGGTACGACAACGCTTTAGGGGGAGCGTACGTGTGAGGGCGTGGGTTAGTGTCAGCGTACAGGTTAGGATTAGGGGACGGGTGAGGGTCAGGCTTCGGGGAAGGGTTAGGGTTAGGGTTCGGGCTAGGGTTAGGGTTAGGGGACGGGGACGGTTTAGGGTCCAGGTGAGGGTACGACAACGCTTTAGGGGGAGCGTACGTGTGAGGGCGCGGGTTAGTGTCAGCGTACGGGTTAGGATTAGGGGACGGGTGAGGGTCAGGCTTCGGGGAAGGGTTAGGGTTCGGGTTCGGGCTAGGGTTAGGGTTAGGGGACGGGGACGGTTTAGGGTCCAGGTGAGGGTACGACAACGCTTTAGGGGGAGCGTACGTGTGAGGGCGCGGGTTAGTGTCAGCGTACGGGTTAGGATTAGGGGACGGGTGAGGGTCAGGCTTTGGGGAAGGGTTACGGTTCGGGTTCGTTCTAGGGTTAGGGTTAGGGGACGGGGACGGTTTAGGGTCCAGGTGAGGGTACGACAACGCTTTAGGGGGAGCGTACGTGTGAGGGCGCGGGTTAGTGTCAGCGTACGGGTTAGGATTAGGGGACGGGTGAGGGTCAGGCTTTGGGGAAGGGTTACGGTTCGGGTTCGGTCTAGGGTTAGGGTTAGGGGACGGGGACGGTTTCGGGTCCAGGTGAGGGTTCGACAACGCTTTAGGGGGAGCGTACGTGTGAGGGCGCGGGTTAGTGTCAGCGTACGGGTTAGGATTAGGGGACGGGTGAGGGTCAGGCTTCGGGGAAGGGTTAGGGTTAGGGTTCAGGCTAGGGTTAGGGTTAGGGGACGGGGACGGTTTAGGGTCCAGATGAGGGTACGACAACGCTTTAGGGGGAGCGTACGTGTGAGGGTGTGGGTTAGTGTCAGCCTACGGGTTAGGATTAGGGGATGGGTGAGGGTCAGGCTTCGGGGAAGGGTTAGGGTTAGGGTTCGGGCTAGAGTTAGGGTTAGGGGACGGGGACGGTTTAGGGTCCAGGTGAGGGTACGACAACGCTTTAGGGGGAGCGTACGTGTGAGGGAGCGGGTTAGTGTCAGCGTACGGGTTAGGATTAGGGGACGGGTGAGGGTCAGGCTTCGGGGAAGGGTTAGGGTTAGGGTTCGGGCTAGGGTTAGGGTTAGGGGACGGGGACGGTTTAGGGTCCAGGTGAGGGTACGACAACGCTTTAGGGGGAGCGTACGTGTGAGGGCGCGGGTTAGTGTCAGCGTACGGGTTAGGATTAGGGGACGGGTGAGGGTCAGGCTTCGGGGAAGGGTTAGGGTTAGGGTTCGGGCTAGGGTTAGGGTTAGGGGACGGGGACGGTTTAGGGTCCAGGTGAGGGTACGACAACGCTTTAGGGGGAGCGTACGTGTGAGGGCGCGGGTTAGTGTCAGCGTACGGGTTAGGATTAGGGGACGGGTGAGGGTCAGGCTTCGGGGAAGGGTTAGGGTTAGGGTTCGGGCTAGGATTAGTGTTAGGGGACGGGGACGGTTTAGGGTCCAGGTGAGGGTACGACAACGCTTTAGGGGGAGCGTACGTGTGAGGGCATGGGTTAGTGTCAGCGTACGGGTTAGGATTAGGGGACGGGTGAGGGTCAGGCTTCGGGGAAGGGTTAGGGTTAGGGTTCGGGCTAGGGTTAGGGTTAGGGGACGGGGACGGTTTAGGGTCCAGGTGAGGGTACGACAACGCTTTAGGGGGAGCGTACGTGTGAGGGCGCGGGTTAGTGTCAGCGTACGGGTTAGGATTAGGGCACGGGTGAGGGTCAGGCTTCGGGGAAGGGTTAGGGTTACGGTTCGGGCTAGGGTTAGGGTTAGGGGACGGGGACGGTTTAGGGTCCAGGTGAGGGTACGACAACGCTTTAGGGGGAGCGTACGTGTGAGGGCGCGGGTTAGTGTCAGCGTACGTGTTAGGATTAGGGGACGGGTGAGGATCTGGCTACGGGGAAGGTTTATGTTTAGGGTTCGGGCTAGGGTTAGGGTTAGGGGACGGGGACGGTTTAGGGTCCAGGTGAGGGTACGACAACGCTTTAGGGGGAGCGTACGTGTGAGGGCGCGGGTTAGTGTCAGCGTACGGGTTAGGATTAGGGGACGGGTGAGGGTCAGGATTCGGGGAAGGGGTAGGGTTAGGGTTCGGGCTAGGGTTAGGGTTAGGGGACGGGGACGGTTTAGGGTCCAGGTGAGGGTACGACAACGCTTTAGGGGGAGCATACGTGTGAGGGCGCGGGTTAGTGTCAGCGTACGGGTTAGGATTAGGGGACGGGTGAGGGTCAGGCTTCGGGGAAGGGTTAGGGTTAGGGTTCGGGCTAGGGTTAGGGTTAGGGGACGGGGACGGTTTAGGGTCCAGGTGAGGGTACGACAACGCTTTAGGGGGAGCGTACGTGTGAGGGCGCGTGTTAGTGTCAGCGTACGGGTTAGGATTAGGGGACGGGTGAGGGTCAGGCTTTGGGGAAGTGTTAGGGTTAGGGTTCGGGCTAGGGTTAGGGTTAGGGGACGGGGACGGTTTAGGGTCCAGGTGAGGGTACGACAACGCTTTAGGGGGAGCGTACGTGTGAGGGCGCGGTTTAGTGTCAGCGTACGGGTTAGGATTAGGGGACGGGTGAGGGTCAGGCTTCGGGGAAGGGTTAGGGTTAGGGTTCGGGCTAGGGTTAGGGTTAGGGGACGGGGACGGTTTAGGGTCCAGGTGAGGGTACGACAACCCTTTAGGGGGAGCGTACGTGTGAGGGCGCGGTTTAGTGTCAGCGTACGGGTTAGGATTAGGGGACGGGTGAGGGTCAGGCTTTGGGGAAGGGTTAGGGTTAGGGTTCGGGCTAGGGTTAGGGTTAGGGGACGGGGACGGTTTAGGGTCCAGGTGAGGGTACGACAACGCTTTAGGGGGAGCGTACGTGTGAGGGCGCGGGTTAGTGTCAGCGTACGGGTTAGGATTAGGGGACGGGTGAGGGTCAGGCTTCAGGGAAGGGTTAGGGTTAGGGTTCGGGCTAGGGTTAGGTTTAGGGGACGGGGACTGTTTAGGGTCCAGGTGAGGGTACGACAACGCTTTAGGGGGAGCGTACGTGTGAGGGCGCGGGTTAGTGTCAGCGTACGGGTTAGGATTAGGGGACGGGTGAGGGTCAGGCTTCGGGGAAGTGTTAGGGTTCGGGTTCGGGCTAGGGTTAGGGTTAGGGGACGGGGACGGTTTAGGGTCCAGGTGAGGGTATGACAACGCTTTAGGGGGGGCGTACGTGTGAGGGCGCGGGTTAGTGTCAGCGTACGGGTTAGGATTAGGGGACGGGTGAGGGTCAGGCTTCGGGGAAGGGTTAGGGTTAGGGTTCGGGCTAGGGTTAGGGTTAGGGGACGGGGACGGTTTAGGGTCCAGGTGAGGGTACGACAACGCTTTAGGGGGAGCGTACGTGTGAGGGCGCGGGTTAGTGTCAGCGTACGGGTTAGGATTAGGGGACGGGTGAGGGTCAGGCTTCGGGGAAGGGTTAGGGTTAGGGTTCGGGCTAGGGTTAGGGTTAGGGGACGAGGACGGTTTAGGGTCCAGGTGAGGGTACGACAACGCTTTAGGGGGAGCGTACGTGTGAGGGCGCGGGTTAGTGTCAGCGTATGGGTTAGGATTAGCGGACGGGTGAGGGTCAGGCTTCGGGGCAGGGTTAGGGTTAGGGTTCGGGCTAGGGTTAGGGTTAGGGGACGGGGACGGTTTAGGGTCCAGGTGAGGGTACGACAACGCTTTAGGGGGAGCGTATGTGTGAGGGCGCGGGTTAGTGTCAGCGTACGGGTTAGGATTAGGGGACGGGTGAGGGTCAGGCTTCGGGGCAGGGTTAGGGTTAGGGTTCGGGCTAGGGTTAGGGTTAGGGGACGGGGACGGTTTAGGGTCCAGGTGAGGTTTCGACAACGCTTTAGGGGGAGCGTACGTGTGAGGGCGCGGGTTAGTGTCAGCGTACGGGTTAGGATTAGGGGACGGGTGAGGGTCAGGCTTCGGGGCAGGGTTAGGGTTAGGGTTCGGGCTAGGGTTAGGGTTAGGGGACGGGGACGGTTTAGGATCCAGGTGAGGGTACGACAACGCTTTAGGGGGAGCGTACGTGTGAGGGCGCGGGTTAGTGTCAGCGTACGGGTTAGGATTAGGGGACGGGTGAGGGTCAGGCTTCGGGGAAGGGTTAGGGTTAGGGTTCGGGCTAGGGTTAGGGTTAGGGGACGGGGACGGTTTAGGGTCCAGGTGAGGGTACGACAACGCTTTAGGGGGAGCGTACGTGTGAGGGCGCGGGTTAGTGTCAGCGTACGGGTTAGGATTAGGGGACGGGTGAGGGTCAGGCTTCGGGGAAGGGTTAGGGTTAGGGTTCGGGCTAGGGTTAGGGTTAGGCGACGAGGACGGTTTAGGGTCCAGGTGAGGGTACGACAACGCTTTAGGGGGAGCGTACGTGTGAGGGCGCGGGTTAGTGTCAGCGTATGGGTTAGGATTAGCGGACGGGTGAGGGTCAGGCTTCGGGGCAGGGTTAGGGTTAGGGTTCGGGCTAGGGTTAGGGTTAGGGGACGGGGACGGTTTAGGGTCCAGGTGAGGGTACGACAACGCTTTAGGGGGAGCGTATGTGTGAGGGCGCGGGTTAGTGTCAGCGTACGGGTTAGGATTAGGGGACGGGTGAGGGTCAGGCTTCGGGGCAGGGTTAGGGTTAGGGTTCGGGCTAGGGTTAGGGTTAGGGGACGGGGACGGTTTAGGGTCCAGGTGAGGTTTCGACAACGCTTTAGGGGGAGCGTACGTGTGAGGGCGCGGGTTAGTGTCAGCGTACGGGTTAGGATTAGGGGACGGGTGAGGGTCAGGCTTCGGGGCAGGGTTAGGGTTAGGGTTCGGGCTAGGGTTAGGGTTAGGGGACGGGGACGGTTTAGGATCCAGGTGAGGGTACGACAACGCTTTAGGGGGAGCGTACGTGTGAGGGCGCGGGTTAGTGTCAGCGTACGGGTTAGGATTAGGGGACGGGTGAGGGTCAGGCTTCGGGGCAGGGTTAGGGATAGGGTTCGGGCTAGGGTTAGGGTTAGGGGACGGGGACGGTTTAGGGTCCAGGTGAGGGTACGACAACGCTTTAGGGGGAGCGTACGTGTGAGGGCGCGGGTTAGTGTCAGCGTACGGGTTAGGATTAGGGGACGGGTGAGGGTCAGGCTTCGGGGAAGGGTTAGGGTTAGGGTTCGGCCTAGGGTTAGGGTTAGGGGACGGGGACGGTTCAGGGTCCAGGTGAGGGTACAACAACGCTTTAGGGGGAGCGTACGTGTGAGGGCGCGGGTTAGTGTCAGCGTACGGGTTAGGATTAGGGGACGGGTGAGGGTCAGGCTTCGGGGAAGGGTTAGGGTTAGGGTTCGGGCTAGGGTTAGGGTTAGGGGACGGGGACGGTTTAGGGTCCAGGTGAGGGTACGACAACGCTTTAGGGGGAGCGTACGTGTGAGGGCCCGGGTTAGTGTCAGCGTACGGGTTAGGATTAGGGGACGGGTGAGGGTCAGGCTTCGGGGAAGGGTTAGGGTTAGGGTTCGGGCTAGAGTTAGGGTTAGGGGACGGGGACGGTTTAGGGTCCAGGTGAGGGTACGACAACGCTTTAGGGGGAGCGTACGTGTGAGGGCGCGGGTTAGTGTCAGCCTACGGGTTAGGATTAGGGGACGGGTGAGGGTCAGGTTTCGGGGAAGGGTTAGGGTTAGGGTTCGGGCTAGGGTTAGGGTTAGGGGACGGGGACGGTTTAGGGTCCAGGTGAGGGTACGACAACGCTTTAGGGGGAGCGTACGTGTGAGGGCGCGGGTTAGTGTCAGCGTACGGGTTAGGATTAGGGGACGGGTGAGGGTCAGGCTTCGGGGAAGTGTTAGGGTTCGGGTTCGGGCTAGGGCTAGGGTTAGGGGATGGGGAAGGTTTAGGGTCCAGGTGAGGGTACGACAACTCTTTAGGGGGAGCGTACGTGTGAGGGCGCGGGTTAGTGTCAGCGTACGGGTTAGGATTAGGGGACGGGTGAGGGTCTGGCTTCGGGGAAGGGTTAGGGTTAGGGTTCGGGCTAGGGTTAGGGTTAGGGGACGGGGACGGTTTAGGGTCCAGGTGAGGGTACGACAACGCTTTAGGGGGAGCGTACGTGTGAGGGCGCGGGTTAGTGTCAGCGTACGGGTTAGGATTAGGGGACGGGTGAGGGTCAGGCTTCGGGGAAGGGTTAGGGTTAGGGTTCGGGCTAGGGTTAGGGTTAGGGGACGGGGACGGTTTAGGGTCCAGGTGAGGGTACGACAACGCTTTAGGGGGAGCGTACGTGTGAGGGCGCGGGTTAGTGTCAGCGTACGGGTTAGGATTAGGGGACGGGTGAGTGTCAGGCTTCGGGGAAGGGTTAGGGTTAGGGTTCGGGCTATGGTTAGGGTTAGGGTTAGGGGACGGTTTAGGGTCCAGGTGAGGGTACGTCAACGCTTTAGGGGGAGCGTACGTGTGAGGGCGCGGGTTAGTGTCAGCTTACGGGTTAGGATTAGGGGACGGGTGAGGGTCAGGCTTCGGGGCAGTATTAGGGTTAGGGTTCGGGCTAGGGTTAGGGTTAGGGGACGGGGACGGTTTAGGGTCCAGGTGAGGGTACGACAACGCTTTAGGGGGAGCGTACGTGTGAGGGCGCGGTTTAGTGTCAGCGTACGGGTTAGGATTAGGGGACGGGTGAGGTTCAGGCTTCGGGGAAGGGTTAGGGTTAGGGTTCGGGCTAGGGTTAGGGTTAGGGGACGGGGACGGTTTAGGGTCCAGGTGAGGGTACGACAACCCTTTAGGGGGAGCGTACGTGTGAGGGCGTGGTTTAGTGTCAGCGTACGGGTTAGGATTAGGGGAAGGGTGAGGGTCAGGCTTTGGGGAAGGGTTAGGGTTAGGGTTCGGGCTAGGGTTAGGGTTAGGGGACGGGGACGGTTTAGGGTCCAGGTGAGGGTACGACAACGCTTTAGGGGGAGCGTATGTGTGAGGGCGCGGGTTAGTGTCAGCGTACGGGTTAGGATTAGGGGACGGGTGAGGGTCAGGCTTCAGGGAAGGGTTAGGGTTAGGGTTCGGGCTAGGGTTAGGGTTAGGGGACGGGGACGGTTTAGGGTCCAGGTGAGGGTACGACAACGCTTTAGGGGGAGCGTACGTGTGAGGGCGCGGGTTAGTGTCAGCGTACGGGTTAGGATTAGGGGACGGGTGAGGGTCAGGCTTCGGGGAAGTGTTAGGGTTCGGGTTCGGGCTAGGGCTAGGGTTAGGGGATGGGGAAGGTTTAGGGTCCAGGTGAGGGTACGACAACGCTTTAGGGGGAGCGTACGTGTGAGGGCGCGGGTTAGTGTCAGCGTACGGGTTAGGATTAGGGGACGGGTGAGGGTCAGTCTTCGGGGAAGGGTTAGGGTTAGGGTTCGGGCTAGGGTTAGGGTTAGGGGACGGGGACGGTTTAGGGTCCAGGTGAGGGTACGACAACGCTTTAGGGGGAGCGTACGTGTGAGGGCGCGGTTTAGTGTCAGCGTACGGGTTAGGATTAGGGGACGGGTGAGGGTCAGGCTTCGGGGAAGGGTTAGGGTTAGGGTTCGGGCTAGGGTTAGGGTTAGGGGACGGGTACGGTTTAGGGTCCAGGTGAGGGTACGACAACACTTTAGGGGGAGCGTACGTGTGAGGGCGCGGGTTAGTGTCAGCGTACGGGTTAGGATTAGGGGACGGGTGAGGGTCAGGCTTCGGGGAAGGGTTAGGGATAGGGTTTGGGCTAGGGTTAGGGTTAGGGGATGGGGAAGGTTTAGGGTCCAGGTGAGGGTACGACAACGCTTTAGGGGGAGCGTACGTGTGAGGGTGTGGGTTAGTGTCAGCCTACGGGTTAGGATTAGGGGATGGGTGAGGGTCAGGCTTTGGGGAAGGGTTAGGGTTAGGGTTCGGGCTAGGGTTAGGGTTAGGGGACGGGGACGGTTTAGGGTCCAGGTGAGGGTACGACAACGCTTTAGGGGGAGCGTACGTGTGAGGGCGCGGGTTAGTGTCAGCGTACGGGTTAGGATTAGGGGACGGCTGAGGGTCAGGCTTCAGGGAAGGGTTAGGGTTAGGGTTCGGGCTAGGGTTAGGGTTAGGGGACGGGGACGGTTTAGGGTCCAGGTGAGGGTACGACAACGCTTTAGGGGGAGCGTACGTTTGAGGGCGCGGGTTAGTGTCAGCGTACGGGTTAGGATTAGGGGACGGGTGAGGGTCAGGCTTCGGGGAAGGGTTAGGGTTCGGGTTCGGGCTAGGGCTAGGGTTAGGGGATGGGGAAGGTTTAGGGTCCAGGTGAGGGTAGGACAACGCTTTAGGGGGAGCGTACGTGTGAGGGCGCGGGTTAGTGTCAGCGTACGGGTTAAGATTAGGGGACGGGTGAGGGTCAGGCTTCGGGGAAGGGTTAGGGTTAGTGTTCGGGCTAGGGTTAGGGTTAGGGGACGGGGACGGTTTAGGGTCCAGGTGAGGGTACGACAACGCTTTAGGGGGAGCGTACGTGTGAGGGCGCGGGTTAGTGTCAGCGTACGGGTTAGGATTAGGGGACGGGTGAGGGTCAGGCTTCGGGTAAGGTTTAGGGTTAGGGTTCGGGCTAGGGTTAGGGTTAGGGGACGGGGACGGTTTAGGGTCCAGGTGAGGGTACGACAACGCTTTAGGGGGAGCGTACGTGTGAGGGCGCGGGTTAGTGTCAGCGTATGGGTTAGGATTAGGGGACGGGTGAGGGTCAGGCTTCGGGGAAGGGTTAGGGTTAGGGTTCGGGCTAGGATTAGGGTTAGGGGACGGGGACGGTTTAGGGTCCAGGTGAGGTTACGACAACGCTTTAGGGTGAGCGTACGTGTGAGGGCGTCGGTTAGTGTCAGCGTACGGGTTAGGATTAGGGGACGGGTGAGGGTCAGGCTTCGGGGAAGGGTTAGGGTTAGGGTTCAGGCTAGGGTTAGGGTTAGGGGGCGGGGACGGTTTAGGGTCCAGGTGAGTGTACGACAACGCTTTAGGGGGAGCGTACTTGTGAGGGCGCGGGTTAGTGTCAGCGTACGGGTTAGGATTAGGGGACGGGTGAGGGTCTGGCTTCGGGGAAGGGTTAGGGTTAGGGTTCGGGCTATGGTTAGGGTTAGGGGACGGGGACGGTTTAGGGTCCAGGTGAGGGTACGACAACGCTTTAGGGGGAGCGTACGTGTGAGGGCGCGGGTTAGTGTCAGCGTACGGGTTAGGATTAGGGGACGGGTGAGGGTCAGGCTTCGGGGAAGGGTTAGGGTTAGGGTTCGGGCTAGGGTTAGGGTTAGGGGACGGGGACGGTTTAGGGTCCAGGTGAGGGTACGACAACGCTTTAGGGGGAGCGTACGTGTGAGGGCGCGGTTTAGTGTCAGCGTACGGGTTAGGATTAGGGGACGGGTGAGGGTCAGGCTTCGGGGAAGGGTTAGGGTTCGGGTTCGGGTTAGGGTTAGGGTTAGGGGACGGGGACGGTTTAGGGTCCAGGTGAGGGTACGACAACGCTTTAGGGGGAGCGTACGTGTGAGGGCGCGGTTTAGTGTCAGCGTACGGGTTAGGATTAGGGGACGGGTGAGGGTCTGGCTTCGGGGAAGGGTTAGGGTTAGGGTTCGGGCTAGGGTTAGGGTTAGGGGACGGGGACGGTTTAGGGTCCAGGTGAGGGTACGACAACGCTTTAGGGGGAGCGTACTTGTGAGGGCGCGGGTTAGTGTCAGCGTACGGGTTAGGATTAGGGGACGGGTGAGGGTCAGGCTTCGGGGAAGGGTTAGGGTTAGGGTTCCGGCTAGGGTTAGGGTTAGGGGACGGGGACGGTTTAGGGTCCAGGTGAGGGTACGACAACGCTTTAGGGGGAGCGTACGTGTGAGGGCGCGGGTTAGTGTCAGCGTACGGGTTAGGATTAGGGGACGGGTGAGGGTCAGGCTTCGGGGCAGGGTTAGGGTTAGGGTTCGGGCTAGGGTTAGGGTTAGGGGACGGGGACGGTTTAGGGTCCAGGTGAGGGTACGACAACGCTTTAGGGGGAGCGTACGTGTGAGGGCGCGGGTTAGTGTCAGCGTACGGGTTAGGATTAGGGGACGGGTGAGGGTCAGGCTTCGGGGCAGGGTTAGGGTTAGGGTTCGGGCTAGGGTTAGGGTTAGGGGACGGGGACGGTTTAGGGTCCAGGTGAGGGTACGACAACGCTTTAGGGGGAGCGTACGTGTGAGGGCGCAGTTTAGTGTCAGCGTACGGGTTAGGATTAGGGGACGGGTGAGGGTCAGGCTTCGGGGAAGGGTTAGGGTTAGGGTTCGGGCTAGGGTTAGGGTTAGGGGACGGGGACGGTTTAGGGTCCAGGTGAGGGTACGACAACCCTTTAGGGGGAGCGTACGTGTGAGGGCGTGGTTTAGTGTCAGCGTACGGGTTAGGATTAGGGGAAGGGTGAGGGTCAGGCTTTGGGGAAGGGTTAGGGTTAGGGTTCGGGCTAGGGTTAGGGTTAGGGGACGGGGACGGTTTAGGGTCCAGGTGAGGGTACGACAACGCTTTAGGGGGAGCGTATGTGTGAGGGCGAGGGTTAGTGTCAGCGTACGGGTTAGGATTAGGGGACGGGTGAGGGTCAGGCTTCAGGGAAGGGTTAGGGTTAGGGTTCGGGCTAGGGTTAGGGTTAGGGGACGGGGACGGTTTAGGGTCCAGGTGAGGGTACGACAACGCTTTAGGGGGAGCGTACGTGTGAGGGCGCGGGTTAGTGTCAGCGTACGGGTTAGGATTAGGGGACGGGTGAGGGTCAGGCTTCGGGGAAGTGTTAGGGTTCGGGTTCGGGCTAGGGCTAGGGTTAGGGGATGGGGAAGGTTTAGGGTCCAGGTGAGGGTACGACAACGCTTTAGGGGGAGCGTACGTGTGAGGGCGCGGGTTAGTGTCAGCGTACGGGTTAGGATTAGGGGACGGGTGAGGGTCAGTCTTCGGGGAAGGGTTAGGGTTAGGGTTCGGGCTAGGGTTAGGGTTAGGGGACGGGGACGGTTTAGGGTCCAGGTGAGGGTACGACAACGCTTTAGGGGGAGCGTACGTGTGAGGGCGCGGTTTAGTGTCAGCGTACGGGTTAGGATTAGGGGACGGGTGAGGGTCAGGCTTCGGGGAAGGGTTAGGGTTAGGGTTCGGGCTAGGGTTAGGGTTAGGGGACGGGGACGGTTTAGGGTCCAGGTGAGGGTACGACAACACTTTAGGGGGAGCGTACGTGTGAGGGCGCGGGTTAGTGTCAGCGTACGGGTTAGGATTAGGGGACGGGTGAGGGTCAGGCTTCGGGGAAAGGTTAGGGATAGGGTTTGGGCTAGGGTTAGGGTTAGGGGATGGGGACGGTTTAGGGTCCAGGTGAGGGTACGACAATGCTTTAGGGGGAGCGTACGTGTGAGGGTGTGGGTTAGTGTCAGCCTACGGGTTAGGATTAGGGGATGGGTGAGGGTCAGGCTTCGGGGAAGGGTTAGGGTTAGTGTTCGGGCTAGGGTTAGGGTTAGGGGACGGGGACGGTTTAGGGTCCAGGTGAGGGTATGACAACGCTTTAGGGGGAGCGTACGTGTGAGGGCGCGGGTTAGTGTCAGCGTACGGGTTAGGATTAGGGGACGGGTGAGGGTCAGGCTTCGGGGAAGGGTTAGGGTTAGGGTTCGGGCTAGGGTTAGGGTTAGGGGACGGGGACGGTTTAGGGTCCAGGTGAGGGTACGACAACGCTTTAGGGGGTGCGTACGTGTGAGGGCGCGGGTTAGTGTCAGCGTACGGGTTAGGATTAGGGGACGGGTGAGGGTCAGGCTTCGGGGAAGGGTTAGGGTTCGGGTTCGGGTTAGGGTTAGGGTTAGGGGACGGGGACGGTTTAGGGTCCAGGTGAGGGTACGACAACGCTTTAGGGGGAGCGTACGTGTGAGGGCGCGGGTTAGTGTCAGCGTAAGGGTTAGGATTAGGGGACGGGTGGGGGTCAGGCTTCGGGGAAGGGTTAGGGTTAGGGTTCGGGCTAGGTTTAGGGTTAGGGGACGGGGACGGTTTAGGGTCCAGGTGAGGGTACGACAACGCTTTAGGGGGAGCGTACGTGTGAGGGCGCGGGTTAGTGTCAGCGTACGGGTTAGGATTAGGGGACGGGTGAGGGTCAGGCTTCAGGGAAGGGTTAGGGTTAGGGTTCGGGCTAGGGTTAGGGTTAGGGGACGGGGACTGTTTAGGGTCCAGGTGAGGGTACGAGAACGCTTTAGGGGGAGCGTACGTGTGAGGGCGCGGGTTAGTGTCAGCGTACGGGTTAGGATTAGGGGACGGGTGAGGGTCAGGCTTCGGGGAAGTGTTAGGGTTCGGGTTCGGGCTAGGGTTACGGTTAGGGGACGGGGACGGTTTAGGGTCCAGGTGAGGGTATGACAACGCTTTAGGCGGGGCGTACGTGTGAGGGCGCGGGTTAGTGTCAGCGTACGGGTTAGGATTAGGGGACGGGTGAGGGTCAGGCTTCGGGGAAGGGTTAGGGTTAGGGTTCGGGCTAGGGTTAGGGTTAGGGGACGGGGACGGTTTAGGGTCCAGGTGAGGGTACGACAACGCTTTAGGGGGAGCGTACGTGTGAGGGCGCGGGTTAGTGTCAGCGTACGGGTTAGGATTAGGGGACGGGTGAGGGTCAGGCTTCGGGGAAGGGTTAGGGTTAGGGTTCGGGCTAGGGTTAGGGGACGGGGACGGTTTAGGGTCCAGGTGAGGGTACGACAACGCTTTAGGGGGAGCGTACGTGTGAGGGCGCGGGTTAGTGTCAGCGTACGGGTTAGGATTAGGGGACGGGTGAGGGTCAGTCTTCGGGGAAGGGTTAGGGTTAGGGTTCGGGCTAGGGTTAGGGTTAGGGGACGGGGACGGTTTAGGGTCCAGGTGAGGGTACGACAACGCTTTAGGGGGAGCGTACGTGTGAGGGCGCGGTTTAGTTTCAGCGTACGGGTTAGGATTAGGGGACGGGTGAGGGTCAGGCTTCGGGGAAGGGTTAGGGTTAGGGTTCGGGCTAGGGTTAGGGTTAGGGGACGGGGACGGTTTAGGGTCCAGGTGAGGGTACGACAACACTTTAGGGGGAGCGTACGTGTGAGGGCGCGGGTTAGTGTCAGCGTACGGGTTAGGATTAGGGGACGGGTGAGGGTCAGGCTTCGGGGAAGGGTTAGGGTTAGGGTTCGGGCTAGGGTTAGGGTTAGGGGACGGGGACGGTTTAGGGTCCAGGTGAGGGTACGACAACGCTTTAGGGGGAGCGTACGTGTGAGGGCGCGGGTTAGTGTCAGCGTACGGGTTAGGATTAGGGGACGGGTGAGGGTCAGGCTTCGGGGAAGGGTTAGGGTTAGGGTTCGGGCTAGGGTTAGGGTTAGGGGACGGGGACGGTTTAGGGTCCAGGTGAGGGTACGACAACGCTTTAGGGGGAGCGTACGTGTGAGGGCGCGGGTTAGTGTCAGCGTACGGGTTAGGATTAGGGGACGGGTGAGGGTCAGGCTTCGGGGAAGGGTTAGGGTTAGGGTTCGGGCTATCGTTAGGGTTAGGGGACGGGGACGGTTTAGGGTCCAGGTGAGGGTACGACAACGCTTTAGGGGGAGCGTACGTGTGAGGGCGCGGGTTAGTGTCAGCGTACGGGTTAGGATTAGGGGACGGGTGAGGGTCAGGCTTCGGGGCAGGGTTAGGGTTAGGGTTCGGGCTAGGGTTAGGGTTAGGGGACGGGGACGGTTTAGGGTCCAGGTGAGGGTACGACAACGCTTTAGGGGGAGCGTACGTGTGAGGGCGCGGTTTAGTGTCAGCGTACGGGTTAGGATTAGGGGACGGGTGAGGGTCAGGCTTCGGGGAAGGGTTAGGGTTAGGGTTCGGGCTAGGGTTAGGGTTAGGGGACGGGGACGGTTTAGGGTCCAGGTGAGGGTACGACAACCCTTTAGGGGGAGCGTACGTGTGAGGGCGTGGTTTAGTGTCAGCGTACGGGTTAGGATTAGGGGAAGGGTGAGGGTCAGGCTTTGGGGAAGGGTTAGGGTTAGGGTTCGGGCTAGGGTTAGGGTTAGGGGACGGGGACGGTTTAGGGTCCAGGTGAGGGTACGACAACGCTTTAGGGGGAGCGTACGTGTGAGGGCGCGGGTTAGTGTCAGCGTACGGGTTAGGATTAGGGGACGGGTGAGGGTCAGGCTTCGGGGAAGGGTTAGGGTTAGGGTTCGGGCTAGGGTTAGGGTTAGGGGACGGGGACGGTTTAGGGTCCAGGTGAGGGTACGACAACGCTTTAGGGGGAGCGTACGTGTGAGGGCGCGGGTTAGTGTCAGCGTACGGGTTAGGATTAGGGGACGGGTGAGGGTCAGGCTTCGGGGAAGGGTTAGGGTTAGGGTTCGGGCTAGGGTTAGGGTTAGGGGACGGGGACGGTTTAGGGTCCAGGTGAGGGTACGACAACGCTTTAGGGGGAGCGTACGTGTGAGGGCGCGGGTTAGTGTCAGCGTACGGGTTAGGATTAGGGGACGGGTGAGGGTCAGGCTTCGGGGCAGGGTTAGGGTTAGGGTTCGGGCTAGGGTTAGGGTTAGGGGACGGGGACGGTTTAGGGTCCAGGTGAGGGTACGACAACGCTTTAGGGGGAGCGTACGTGTGAGGGCGCGGGTTAGTGTCAGCGTACGGGTTAGGATTAGGGGACGGGTGAGGGTCAGGCTTTGGGGAAGGGTTAGGGTTAGGGTTCGGGCTAGGGTTAGGGTTAGGGGACGGGGACGGTTTAGGGTCCAGGTGAGGGTACGACAACGCTTTAGGGGGAGCGTACGTGTGAGGGCGCGGGTTAGTGTCAGCGTACGGGTTAGGATTAGGGGAAGGGTGAGGGTCAGGCTTCAGGGAAGGGTTAGGGTTAGGGTTCGGGCTAGGGTTAGGGTTAGGGGACGGGGACGGTTTAGGGTCCAGGTGAGGGTACGACAACGCTTTAGGGGGAGCGTACGTGTGAGGGCGCGGGTTAGTGTCAGCGTACGGGTTAGGATTAGGGGACGGGTGAGGGTCAGGCTTCGGGGAAGGGTTAGGGTTCGGGTTCGGGCTAGGGCTAGGGTTAGGGGATGGGGAAGGTTTAGGGTTCAGGTGAGGGTACGACAACGCTTTAGGGGGAGCGTACGTGTGAGGGCGCGGGTTAGTGTCAGCGTACGGGTTAAGATTAGGGGACGGGTGAGGGTCAGTCTTCGGGGAAGGGTTAGGGTTAGGGTTCGGGCTAGGGTTAGGGTTAGGGGACGGGGACGGTTTAGGGTCCAGGTGAGGGTACGACAACGCTTTAGGGGGAGCGTACGTGTGAGGGCGCAGTTTAGTGTCAGCGTACGGGTTAGGATTAGGGGACGGGTGAGGGTCAGGCTTCAGGGAAGGGTTAGGGTTAGGGTTCGGGCTAGGGTTAGGGTTAGGGGACGGGGACTGTTTAGGGTCCAGGTGAGGGTACGACAACGCTTTAGGGGGAGCGTACGTGTGAGGGCGCGGTTTAGTGTCAGCGTACGGGTTAGGATTAGGGGACGGGTGAGGGTCAGGCTTCGGGGAAGGGTTAGGGTTAGGGTTCGGGCTAGGGTTAGGGTTAGGGGACGGGGACGGTTTAGGGTCCAGGTGAGGGTACGACAACCCTTTAGGGGGAGCGTACGTGTGAGGGCGTGGTTTAGTGTCAGCGTACGGGTTAGGATTAGGGGAAGGGTGAGGGTCAGGCTTTGGGGAAGGGTTAGGGTTAGGGTTCGGGCTAGGGTTAGGGTTAGGGGACGGGGACGGTTTAGGGTCCAGGTGAGGGTACGACAACGCTTTAGGGGGAGCGTATGTGTGAGGGCGCGGGTTAGTGTCAGCGTACGGGTTAGGATTAGGGGACGGGTGAGGGTCAGGCTTCAGGGAAGGGTTAGGGTTAGGGTTCGGGCTAGGGTTAGGGTTAGGGGACGGGGACGGTTTAGGGTCCAGGTGAGGGTACGACAACGCTTTAGGGGGAGCGTACGTGTGAGGGCGTGGGTTAGTGTCAGCGTACGGGTTAGGATTAGGGGACGGGTGAGGGTCAGGCTTCGGGGAAGTGTTAGGGTTCGGGTTCGGGCTAGGGCTAGGGTTAGGGGATGGGGAAGGTTTAGGGTCCAGGTGAGGGTACGACAACGCTTTAGGGGGAGCGTACGTGTGAGGGCGCGGGTTAGTGTCAGCGTACGGGTTAGGATTAGGGGACGGGTGAGGGTCAGTCTTCGGGGAAGGGTTAGGGTTAGGGTTCGGGCTAGGGTTAGGGTTAGGGGACGGGGACGGTTTAGGGTCCAGGTGAGGGTACGACAACGCTTTAGGGGGAGCGTACGTGTGAGGGCGCGGTTTAGTGTCAGCGTACGGGTTAGGATTAGGGGACGGGTGAGGGTCAGGCTTCGGGGAAGGGTTAGGGTTAGGGTTCGGGCTAGGGTTAGGGTTAGGGGACGGGGACGGTTTAGGGTCCAGGTGAGGGTACGACAACACTTTAGGGGGAGCGTACGTGTGAGGGCGCGGGTTAGTGTCAGCGTACGGGTTAGGATTAGGGGACGGGTGAGGGTCAGGCTTCGGGGAAGGGTTAGGGATAGGGTTTGGGCTAGGGTTAGGGTTAGGGGATGGGGACGGTTTAGGGTCCAGGTGAGGGTACGACAACGCTTTAGGGGGAGCGTACGTGTGAGGGCGTGGGTTAGTGTCAGCGTACAGGTTAGGATTAGGGGACGGGTGAGGGTCAGGCTTCGGGGAAGGGTTAGGGTTAGGGTTCGGGCTAGGGTTAGGGTTAGGGGACGGGGACGGTTTAGGGTCCAGGTGAGGGTACGACAACGCTTTAGGGGGAGCGTACGTGTGAGGGCGCGGGTTAGTGTCAGCGTACGGGTTAGGATTAGGGGACGGGTGAGGGTCAGGCTTCGGGGAAGGGTTAGGGTTCGGGTTCGGGCTAGGGTTAGGGTTAGGGGACGGGGACGGTTTAGGGTCCAGGTGAGGGTACGACAACGCTTTAGGGGGAGCGTACGTGTGAGGGCGCGGGTTAGTGTCAGCGTACGGGTTAGGATTAGGGGACGGGTGAGGGTCAGGCTTTGGGGAAGGGTTACGGTTCGGGTTCGTTCTAGGGTTAGGGTTAGGGGACGGGGACGGTTTAGGGTCCAGGTGAGGGTACGACAACGCTTTAGGGGGAGCGTACGTGTGAGGGCGCGGGTTAGTGTCAGCGTACGGGTTAGGATTAGGGGACGGGTGAGGGTCAGGCTTTGGGGAAGGGTTACGGTTCGGGTTCGGTCTAGGGTTAGGGTTAGGGGACGGGGACGGTTTCGGGTCCAGGTGAGGGTACGACAACGCTTTAGGGGGAGCGTACGTGTGAGGGCGCGGGTTAGTGTCAGCGTACGGGTTAGGATTAGGGGACGGGTGAGGGTCAGGCTTCGGGGAAGTGTTAGGGTTCGGGTTCGGGCTAGGGCTAGGGTTAGGGGATGGGGAAGGTTTAGGGTCCAGGTGAGGGTACGACAACGCTTTAGGGGGAGCGTACGTGTGAGGGCGCGGGTTAGTGTCAGCGTACGGGTTAGGATTAGGGGACGGGTGAGGGTCAGTCTTCGGGGAAGGGTTAGGGTTAGGGTTCGGGCTAGGGTTAGGGTTAGGGGACGGGGACGGTTTAGGGTCCAGGTGAGGGTACGACAACGCTTTAGGGGGAGCGTACGTGTGAGGGCGCGGTTTAGTGTCAGCGTACGGGTTAGGATTAGGGGACGGGTGAGGGTCAGGCTTCGGGGAAGGGTTAGGGTTAGGGTTCGGGCTAGGGTTAGGGTTAGGGGACGGGGACGGTTTAGGGTCCAGGTGAGGGTACGACAACACTTTAGGGGGAGCGTACGTGTGAGGGCGCGGGTTAGTGTCAGCGTACGGGTTAGGATTAGGGGACGGGTGAGGGTCAGGCTTCGGGGAAGGGTTAGGGATAGGGTTTGGGCTAGGGTTAGGGTTAGGGGATGGGGACGGTTTAGGGTCCAGGTGAGGGTACGACAACGCTTTAGGGGGAGCGTACGTGTGAGGGCGTTGGTTAGTGTCAGCGTACAGGTTAGGATTAGGGGACGGGTGAGGGTCAGGCTTCGGGGAAGGGTTAGGGTTAGGGTTCGGGCTAGGGTTAGGGTTAGGGGACGGGGACGGTTTAGGGTCCAGGTGAGGGTACGACAACGCTTTAGGGGGAGCGTACGTGTGAGGGCGCGGGTTAGTGTCAGCGTACGGGTTAGGATTAGGGGACGGGTGAGGGTCAGGCTTCGGGGAAGGGTTAGGGTTCGGGTTCGGGCTAGGGTTAGGGTTAGGGGACGGGGACGGTTTAGGGTCCAGGTGAGGGTACGACAACGCTTTAGGGGGAGCGTACGTGTGAGGGCGCGGGTTAGTGTCAGCGTACGGGTTAGGATTAGGGGACGGGTGAGGGTCAGGCTTTGGGGAAGGGTTACGGTTCGGGTTCGTTCTAGGGTTAGGGTTAGGGGACGGGGACGGTTTAGGGTCCAGGTGAGGGTACGACAACGCTTTAGGGGGAGCGTACGTGTGAGGGCGCGGGTTAGTGTCAGCGTACGGGTTAGGATTAGGGGACGGGTGAGGGTCAGGCTTTGGGGAAGGGTTACGGTTCGGGTTCGGTCTAGGGTTAGGGTTAGGGGACGGGGACGGTTTCGGGTCCAGGTGAGGGTACGACAACGCTTTAGGGGGAGCGTACGTGTGAGGGCGCGGGTTAGTGTCAGCGTACGGGTTAGGATTAGGGGACGGGTGAGGGTCAGGCTTCGGGGAAGGGTTAGGGTTAGGGTTCAGGCTAGGGTTAGGGTTAGGGGACGGGGACGGTTTAGGGTCCAGATGAGGGTACGACAACGCTTTAGGGGGAGCGTACGTGTGAGGGTGTGGGTTAGTGTCAGCCTACGGGTTAGGATTAGGGGATGGGTGAGGGTCAGGCTTCGGGGAAGGGTTAGGGTTAGGGTTCGGGCTAGGGTTAGGGTTAGGGGACGGGGACGGTTTAGGGTCCAGGTGAGGGTACGACAACGCTTTAGGGGGAGCGTACGTGTGAGGGAGCGGGTTAGTGTCAGCGTACGGGTTAGGATTAGGGGACGGGTGAGGGTCAGGGTTCGGGGAAGGGTTAGGGTTAGGGTTCGGGCTAGGGTTAGGGTTAGGGGACGGGGACGGTTTAGGGTCCAGGTGAGGGTACGACAACGCTTTAGGGGGAGCGTAGGTGTGAGGGCGCGGGTTAGTGTCAGCGTACGGTTTAGGATTAGGGGACGGGTGAGGGTCAGGCTTCGGGGAAGGGTTAGGGTTAGGGTTCGGGCTAGGGTTAGGGTTAGGGGACGGGGACGGTTTAGGGTCCAGATGAGGTTACGACAACCCTTTAGGGGGAGCGTACGTGTGAGGGCGCGGTTTAGTGTCAGCGTACGGGTTAGGATTAGGGGACGGGTGAGGGTCAGGCTTCGGGGAAGGGTTAGGGTTAGGGTTCGGGCTAGGGTTAGGGTTAGGGGACGGGGACGGTTTAGGGTCCAGGTGAGGGTACGACAACGCTTTAGGGGGAGCGTACGTGTGAGGGCGCGGGTTAGTGTCAGCGTACGGGTTAGGATTAGGGGACGGGTGAGGGTCAGGCTTTGGGGAAGGGTTACGGTTCGGGTTCGTTCTAGGGTTAGGGTTAGGGGACGGGGACGGTTTAGGGTCCAGGTGAGGGTACGACAACGCTTTAGGGGGAGCGTACGTGTGAGGGCGCGGGTTAGTGTCAGCGTACGGGTTAGGATTAGGGGACGGGTGAGGGTCAGGCTTTGGGGAAGGGTTACGGTTCGGGTTCGGTCTAGGGTTAGGGTTAGGGGACGGGGACGGTTTCGGGTCCAGGTGAGGGTACGACAACGCTTTAGGGGGAGCGTACGTGTGAGGGCGCGGGTTAGTGTCAGCGTACGGGTTAGGATTAGGGGACGGGTGAGCGTCAGGCTTCCCGGAAGGGTTAGGGTTAGGGTTCAGGCTAGGGTTAGGGTTAGGGGACGGGGACGGTTTAGGGTCCAGATGAGGGTACGACAACGCTTTAGGGGGAGCGTACGTGTGAGGGTGTGGGTTAGTGTCAGCCTACGGGTTAGGATTAGGGGATGGGTGAGGGTCAGGCTTCGGGGAAGGGTTAGGGTTAGGGTTCGGGCTAGGGTTAGGGTTAGGGGACGGGGACGGTTTAGGGTCCAGGTGAGGGTACGACAACGCTTTAGGGGGAGCGTACGTGTGAGGGAGCGGGTTAGTGTCAGCGTACGGGTTAGGATTAGGGGACGGGTGAGGGTCAGGCTTCGGGGAAGGGTTAGGGTTAGGGTTCGGGCTAGGGTTAGGGTTAGGGGACGGGGACGGTTTAGGGTCCAGGTGAGGGTACGACAACGCTTTAGGGGGAGCGTAGGTGTGAGGGCGCGGGTTAGTGTCAGCGTACGGTTTAGGATTAGGGGACGGGTGAGGGTCAGGCTTCGGGGAAGGGTTAGGGTTAGGGTTCGGGCTAGGGTTAGGGTTAGGGGACGGGGACGGTTTAGGGTCCAGATGAGGTTACGACAACCCTTTAGGGGGAGCGTACGTGTGAGGGCGCGGTTTAGTGTCAGCGTACGGGTTAGGATTAGGGGACGGGTGAGGGTCAGGCTTCGGGGAAGGGTTAGGGTTAGGGTTCGGGCTAGGGTTAGGGTTAGGGGACGGGGACGGTTTAGGGTCCAGGTGAGGGTACGACAACGCTTTAGGGGGAGCGTACGTGTGAGGGCGTGGGTTAGTGTCAGCGTACGGGTTAGGATTAGGGGACGGGTGAGGGTCAGGCTTCAGGGAAGGGTTAGGGTTAGGGTTCGGGCTAGGGTTAGGGTTAGGGGACGGGGACTGTTTAGGGTCCAGGTGAGGGTACGACAACGCTTTAGGGGGAGCGTACGTGTGAGGGCGCGGGTTAGTGTCAGCGTACGGGTTAGGATTAGGGGACGGGTGAGGGTCAGGCTTCGGGGAAGTGTTAGGTTTCGGGTTCGGGCTAGGGTTACGGTTAGGGGACGGGGACGGTTTAGGGTCCAGGTGAGGGTATGACAACGCTTTAGGGGGGGCGTACGTGTGAGGGCGCGGGTTAGTGTCAGCGTACGGGTTAGGATTAGGGGACGGGTGAGGGTCAGGCTTCGGGGAAGGGTTAGGGTTAGGGTTCGGGCTAGGGTTAGGGTTAGGGGACGGGGACGGTTTAGGGTCCAGGTGAGGGTACGACAACGCTTTAGGGGGAGCGTACGTGTGAGGGCGCGGTTTAGTGTCAGCGTACGGGTTAGGATTAGGGGACGGGTGAGGGTCAGGCTTCGGGGAAGGGTTAGGGTTAGGGTTCGGGCTAGGGTTAGGGTTAGGGGACGGGGACGGTTTAGGGTCCAGGTGAGGGTACGACAACCCTTTAGGGGGAGCGTACGTGTGAGGGCGCGGTTTAGTGTCCGCGTACGGGTTAGGATTAGGGGACGGGTGAGGGTCAGGCTTTGGGGAAGGGTTAGGGTTAGGGTTCGGGCTAGGGTTAGGGTTAGGGGACGGGGACGGTTTAGGGTCCAGGTGAGGGTACGACAACGCTTTAGGGGGAGCGTACGTGTGAGGGCGTGGGTTAGTGTCAGCGTACAGGTTAGGATTAGGGGACGGGTGAGGGTCAGGCTTCGGGGAAGGGTTAGGGTTAGGGTTCGGGCTAGGGTTAGGGTTAGGGGACGGGGACGGTTTAGGGTCCAGGTGACGGTACGACAACGCTTTAGGGGGAGCGTACGTGTGAGGGCGCGGGTTAGTGTCAGCGTACGGGTTAGGATTAGGGGACGGGTGAGGGTCAGGCTTCGGGGAAGGGTTAGGGTTCGGGTTCGGGCTAGGGCTAGGGTTAGGGGATGGGGAAGGTTTAGGGTCCAGGTGAGGGTACGACAACGCTTTAGGGGGAGCGTACGTGTGAGGGCGCGGGTTAGTGTCAGCGTACGGGTTAGGATTAGGGGACGGGTGAGGGTCAGTCTTCGGGGAAGGGTTAGGGTTAGGGTTCGGGCTAGGGTTAGGGTTAGGGGACGGGGACGGTTTAGGGTCCAGGTGAGGGTACGACAACGCTTTAGGGGGAGCGTACGTGTGAGGGCGCGGTTTAGTGTCAGCGTACGGGTTAGGATTAGGGGACGGGTGAGGGTCAGGCTTCGGGGAAGGGTTAGGGTTAGGGTTCGGGCTAGGGTTAGGGTTAGGGGACGGGGACGGTTTAGGGTCCAGGTGAGGGTACGACAACACTTTAGGGGGAGCGTACGTGTGAGGGCGCGGGTTAGTGTCAGCGTACGGGTTAGGATTAGGGGACGGGTGAGGGTCAGGCTTCGGGGAAGGGTTAGGGATAGGGTTTGGGCTAGGGTTAGGGTTAGGGGATGGGGACGGTTTAGGGTCCAGGTGAGGGTACGACAACGCTTTAGGGGGAGCGTACGTGTGAGGGCGTGGGTTAGTGTCAGCGTACAGGTTAGGATTAGGGGACGGGTGAGGGTCAGGCTTCGGGGAAGGGTTAGGGTTAGGGTTCGGGCTAGGGTTAGGGTTAGGGGACGGGGACGGTTTAGGGTCCAGGTGAGGGTACGACAACGCTTTAGGGGGAGCGTACGTGTGAGGGCGCGGGTTAGTGTCAGCGTACGGGTTAGGATTAGGGGACGGGTGAGGGTCAGGCTTTGGGGAAGGGTTACGGTTCGGGTTCGTTCTAGGGTTAGGGTTAGGGGACGGGGACGGTTTAGGGTCCAGGTGAGGGTACGACAACGCTTTAGGGGGAGCGTACGTGTGAGGGCGCGGGTTAGTGTCAGCGTACGGGTTAGGATTAGGGGACGGGTGAGGGTCAGGCTTTGGGGAAGGGTTACGGTTCGGGTTCGGTCTAGGGTTAGGGTTAGGGGACGGGGACGGTTTCGGGTCCAGGTGAGGGTACGACAACGCTTTAGGGGGAGCGTACGTGTGAGGGCGCGGGTTAGTGTCAGCGTACGGGTTAGGATTAGGGGACGGGTGAGGGTCAGGCTTCGGGGAAGTGTTAGGGTTCGGGTTCGGGCTAGGGCTAGGGTTAGGGGATGGGGAAGGTTTAGGGTCCAGGTGAGGGTACGACAACGCTTTAGGGGGAGCGTACGTGTGAGGGCGCGGGTTAGTGTCAGCGTACGGGTTAGGATTAGGGGACGGGTGAGGGTCAGTCTTCGGGGAAGGGTTAGGGTTAGGGTTCGGGCTAGGGTTAGGGTTAGGGGACGGGGACGGTTTAGGGTCCAGGTGAGGGTACGACAACGCTTTAGGGGGAGCGTACGTGTGAGGGCGCGGTTTAGTGTCAGCGTACGGGTTAGGATTAGGGGACGGGTGAGGGTCAGGCTTCGGGGAAGGGTTAGGGTTAGGGTTCGGGCTAGGGTTAGGGTTAGGGGACGGGGACGGTTTAGGGTCCAGGTGAGGGTACGACAACACTTTAGGGGGAGCGTACGTGTGAGGGCGCGGGTTAGTGTCAGCGTACGGGTTAGGATTAGGGGACGGGTGAGGGTCAGGCTTCGGGGAAGGGTTAGGGATAGGGTTTGGGCTAGGGTTAGGGTTAGGGGATGGGGACGGTTTAGGGTCCAGGTGAGGGTACGACAACGCTTTAGGGGGAGCGTACGTGTGAGGGCGTTGGTTAGTGTCAGCGTACAGGTTAGGATTAGGGGACGGGTGAGGGTCAGGCTTCGGGGAAGGGTTAGGGTTAGGGTTCGGGCTAGGGTTAGGGTTAGGGGACGGGGACGGTTTAGGGTCCAGGTGAGGGTACGACAACGCTTTAGGGGGAGCGTACGTGTGAGGGCGCGGGTTAGTGTCAGCGTACGGGTTAGGATTAGGGGACGGGTGAGGGTCAGGCTTCGGGGAAGGGTTAGGGTTCGGGTTCGGGCTAGGGTTAGGGTTAGGGGACGGGGACGGTTTAGGGTCCAGGTGAGGGTACGACAACGCTTTAGGGGGAGCGTACGTGTGAGGGCGCGGGTTAGTGTCAGCGTACGGGTTAGGATTAGGGGACGGGTGAGGGTCAGGCTTTGGGGAAGGGTTACGGTTCGGGTTCGTTCTAGGGTTAGGGTTAGGGGACGGGGACGGTTTAGGGTCCAGGTGAGGGTACGACAACGCTTTAGGGGGAGCGTACGTGTGAGGGCGCGGGTTAGTGTCAGCGTACGGGTTAGGATTAGGGGACGGGTGAGGGTCAGGCTTTGGGGAAGGGTTACGGTTCGGGTTCGGTCTAGGGTTAGGGTTAGGGGACGGGGACGGTTTCGGGTCCAGGTGAGGGTACGACAACGCTTTAGGGGGAGCGTACGTGTGAGGGCGCGGGTTAGTGTCAGCGTACGGGTTAGGATTAGGGGACGGGTGAGGGTCAGGCTTCGGGGAAGGGTTAGGGTTAGGGTTCAGGCTAGGGTTAGGGTTAGGGGACGGGGACGGTTTAGGGTCCAGATGAGGGTACGACAACGCTTTAGGGGGAGCGTACGTGTGAGGGTGTGGGTTAGTGTCAGCCTACGGGTTAGGATTAGGGGATGGGTGAGGGTCAGGCTTCGGGGAAGGGTTAGGGTTAGGGTTCGGGCTAGGGTTAGGGTTAGGGGACGGGGACGGTTTAGGGTCCAGGTGAGGGTACGACAACGCTTTAGGGGGAGCGTACGTGTGAGGGAGCGGGTTAGTGTCAGCGTACGGGTTAGGATTAGGGGACGGGTGAGGGTCAGGCTTCGGGGAAGGGTTAGGGTTAGGGTTCGGGCTAGGGTTAGGGTTAGGGGACGGGGACGGTTTAGGGTCCAGGTGAGGGTACGACAACGCTTTAGGGGGAGCGTAGGTGTGAGGGCGCGGGTTAGTGTCAGCGTACGGTTTAGGATTAGGGGACGGGTGAGGGTCAGGCTTCGGGGAAGGGTTAGGGTTAGGGTTCGGGCTAGGGTTAGGGTTAGGGGACGGGGACGGTTTAGGGTCCAGATGAGGTTACGACAACCCTTTAGGGGGAGCGTACGTGTGAGGGCGCGGTTTAGTGTCAGCGTACGGGTTAGGATTAGGGGACGGGTGAGGGTCAGGCTTCGGGGAAGGGTTAGGGTTAGGGTTCGGGCTAGGGTTAGGGTTAGGGGACGGGGACGGTTTAGGGTCCAGGTGAGGGTACGACAACGCTTTAGGGGGAGCGTACGTGTGAGGGCGCGGGTTAGTGTCAGCGTACGGGTTAGGATTAGGGGACGGGTGAGGGTCAGGCTTTGGGGAAGGGTTACGGTTCGGGTTCGTTCTAGGGTTAGGGTTAGGGGACGGGGACGGTTTAGGGTCCAGGTGAGGGTACGACAACGCTTTAGGGGGAGCGTACGTGTGAGGGCGCGGGTTAGTGTCAGCGTACGGGTTAGGATTAGGGGACGGGTGAGGGTCAGGCTTTGGGGAAGGGTTACGGTTCGGGTTCGGTCTAGGGTTAGGGTTAGGGGACGGGGACGGTTTCGGGTCCAGGTGAGGGTACGACAACGCTTTAGGGGGAGCGTACGTGTGAGGGCGCGGGTTAGTGTCAGCGTACGGGTTAGGATTAGGGGACGGGTGAGCGTCAGGCTTCGGGGAAGGGTTAGGGTTAGGGTTCAGGCTAGGGTTAGGGTTAGGGGACGGGGACGGTTTAGGGTCCAGATGAGGGTACGACAACGCTTTAGGGGGAGCGTACGTGTGAGGGTGTGGGTTAGTGTCAGCCTACGGGTTAGGATTAGGGGATGGGTGAGGGTCAGGCTTCGGGGAAGGGTTAGGGTTAGGGTTCGGGCTAGGGTTAGGGTTAGGGGACGGGGACGGTTTAGGGTCCAGGTGAGGGTACGACAACGCTTTAGGGGGAGCGTACGTGTGAGGGAGCGGGTTAGTGTCAGCGTACGGGTTAGGATTAGGGGACGGGTGAGGGTCAGGCTTCGGGGAAGGGTTAGGGTTAGGGTTCGGGCTAGGGTTAGGGTTAGGGGACGGGGACGGTTTAGGGTCCAGGTGAGGGTACGACAACGCTTTAGGGGGAGCGTAGGTGTGAGGGCGCGGGTTAGTGTCAGCGTACGGTTTAGGATTAGGGGACGGGTGAGGGTCAGGCTTCGGGGAAGGGTTAGGGTTAGGGTTCGGGCTAGGGTTAGGGTTAGGGGACGGGGACGGTTTAGGGTCCAGATGAGGTTACGACAACCCTTTAGGGGGAGCGTACGTGTGAGGGCGCGGTTTAGTGTCAGCGTACGGGTTAGGATTAGGGGACGGGTGAGGGTCAGGCTTCGGGGAAGGGTTAGGGTTAGGGTTCGGGCTAGGGTTAGGGTTAGGGGACGGGGACGGTTTAGGGTCCAGGTGAGGGTACGACAACGCTTTAGGGGGAGCGTACGTGTGAGGGCGTGGGTTAGTGTCAGCGTACGGGTTAGGATTAGGGGACGGGTGAGGGTCAGGCTTCAGGGAAGGGTTAGGGTTAGGGTTCGGGCTAGGGTTAGGGTTAGGGGACGGGGACTGTTTAGGGTCCAGGTGAGGGTACGACAACGCTTTAGGGGGAGCGTACGTGTGAGGGCGCGGGTTAGTGTCAGCGTACGGGTTAGGATTAGGGGACGGGTGAGGGTCAGGCTTCGGGGAAGTGTTAGGTTTCGGGTTCGGGCTAGGGTTACGGTTAGGGGACGGGGACGGTTTAGGGTCCAGGTGAGGGTATGACAACGCTTTAGGGGGGGCGTACGTGTGAGGGCGCGGGTTAGTGTCAGCGTACGGGTTAGGATTAGGGGACGGGTGAGGGTCAGGCTTCGGGGAAGGGTTAGGGTTAGGGTTCGGGCTAGGGTTAGGGTTAGGGGACGGGGACGGTTTAGGGTCCAGGTGAGGGTACGACAACGCTTTAGGGGGAGCGTACGTGTGAGGGCGCGGTTTAGTGTCAGCGTACGGGTTAGGATTAGGGGACGGGTGAGGGTCAGGCTTCGGGGAAGGGTTAGGGTTAGGGTTCGGGCTAGGGTTAGGGTTAGGGGACGGGGACGGTTTAGGGTCCAGGTGAGGGTACGACAACCCTTTAGGGGGAGCGTACGTGTGAGGGCGCGGTTTAGTGTCCGCGTACGGGTTAGGATTAGGGGACGGGTGAGGGTCAGGCTTTGGGGAAGGGTTAGGGTTAGGGTTCGGGCTAGGGTTAGGGTTAGGGGACGGGGACGGTTTAGGGTCCAGGTGAGGGTACGACAACGCTTTAGGGGGAGCGTACGTGTGAGGGCGCGGGTTAGTGTCAGCGTACGGGTTAGGATTAGGGGACGGGTGAGGGTCAGGCTTCAGGGAAGCGTTAGGGTTAGGGTTCGGGCTAGGGTTAGGTTTAGGGGACGGGGACTGTTTAGGGTCCAGGTGAGGGTACGACAACGCTTTAGGGGGAGCGTACGTGTGAGGGCGCGGGTTAGTGTCAGCGTACGGGTTAGGATTAGGGGACGGGTGAGGGTCAGGCTTCGGGGAAGTGTTAGGGTTCGGGTTCGGGCTAGGGTTAGGGTTAGGGGACGGGGACGGTTTAGGGTCCAGGTGAGGGTATGACAACGCTTTAGGGGGGGCGTACGTGTGAGGGCGCGGGTTAGTGTCAGCGTACGGGTTAGGATTAGGGGACGGGTGAGGGTCAGGCTTCGGGGAAGGGTTAGGGTTAGGGTTCGGGCTAGGGTTAGGGTTAGGGGACGGGGACGGTTAAGGGTCCAGGTGAGGGTACGACAACGCTTTAGGGGGAGCGTACGTGTGAGGGCGCAGGTTAGTGTCAGCGTACGGGTTAGGATTAGGGGACGGGTGAGGGTCAGGCTTCGGGGAAGGGTTAGGGTTAGGGTTCGGGCTAGGGTTAGGGTTAGGGGACGGGGACGGTTTAGGGTCCAGGTGAGGTTTCGACAACGCTTTAGGGGGAGCGTACGTGTGAGGGCGCGGGTTAGTGTCAGCGTACGGGTTAGGATTAGGGGACGGGTGAGGGTCAGGCTTCGGGGCAGGGTTAGGGTTAGGGTTCGGGCTAGGGTTAGGGTTAGGGGACGGGGACGGTTTAGGATCCAGGTGAGGGTACGACAACGCTTTAGGGGGAGCGTACGTGTGAGGGCGCGGGTTAGTGTCAGCGTACGGGTTAGGATTAGGGGACGGGTGAGGGTCAGGCTTCGGGGCAGGGTTAGGGATAGGGTTCGGGCTAGGGTTAGGGTTAGGGGACGGGGACGGTTTAGGGTCCAGGTGAGGGTACGACAACGCTTTAGGGGGAGCGTACGTGTGAGGGCGCGGGTTAGTGTCAGCGTACGGGTTAGGATTAGGGGACGGGTGAGGGTCAGGCTTCGGGGAAGGGTTAGGGTTAGGGTTCAGGCTAGGGTTAGGGTTAGGGGACGGGGACGGTTTAGGGTCCAGATGAGGGTACGACAACGCTTTAGGGGGAGCGTACGTGTGAGGGTGTGGGTTAGTGTCAGCCTACGGGTTAGGATTAGGGGATGGGTGAGGGTCAGGCTTCGGGGAAGGGTTAGGGTTAGGGTTCGGGCTAGGGTTAGGGTTAGGGGACGGGGACGGTTTAGGGTCCAGGTGAGGGTACGACAACGCTTTAGGGGGAGCGTACGTGTGAGGGAGCGGGTTAGTGTCAGCGTACGGGTTAGGATTAGGGGACGGGTGAGGGTCAGGCTTCGGGGAAGGGTTAGGGTTAGGGTTCGGGCTAGGGTTCGGGTTAGGGGACGGGGACGGTTTAGGGTCCAGGTGAGGGTACGACAACGCTTTAGGGGGAGCGTAGGTGTGAGGGCGCGGGTTAGTGTCAGCGTACGGTTTAGGATTAGGGGACGGGTGAGGGTCAGGCTTCGGGGAAGGGTTAGGGTTAGGGTTCGGGCTAGGGTTAGGGTTAGGGGACGGGGACGGTTTAGGGTCCAGATGAGGTTACGACAACCCTTTAGGGGGAGCGTACGTGTGAGGGCGCGGTTTAGTGTCAGCGTACGGGTTAGGATTAGGGGACGGGTGAGGGTCAGGCTTCGGGGAAGGGTTAGGGTTAGGGTTCGGGCTAGGGTTAGGGTTAGGGGACGGGGACGGTTTAGGGTCCAGGTGAGGGTACGACAACGCTTTAGGGGGAGCGTACGTGTGAGGGCGTGGGTTAGTGTCAGCGTACGGGTTAGGATTAGGGGACGGGTGAGGGTCAGGCTTCAGGGAAGGGTTAGGGTTAGGGTTCGGGCTAGGGTTAGGGTTAGGGGACGGGGACTGTTTAGGGTCCAGGTGAGGGTACGACAACGCTTTAGGGGGAGCGTACGTGTGAGGGCGCGGGTTAGTGTCAGCGTACGGGTTAGGATTAGGGGACGGGTGAGGGTCAGGCTTCGGGGAAGTGTTAGGTTTCGGGTTCGGGCTAGGGTTACGGTTAGGGGACGGGGACGGTTTAGGGTCCAGGTGAGGGTATGACAACGCTTTAGGGGGGGCGTACGTGTGAGGGCGCGGGTTAGTGTCAGCGTACGGGTTAGGATTAGGGGACGGGTGAGGGTCAGGCTTCGGGGAAGGGTTAGGGTTAGGGTTCGGGCTAGGGTTAGGGTTAGGGGACGGGGACGGTTTAGGGTCCAGGTGAGGGTACGACAACGCTTTAGGGGGAGCGTACGTGTGAGGGCGCGGTTTAGTGTCAGCGTACGGGTTAGGATTAGGGGACGGGTGAGGGTCAGGCTTCGGGGAAGGGTTAGGGTTAGGGTTCGGGCTAGGGTTAGGGTTAGGGGACGGGGACGGTTTAGGGTCCAGGTGAGGGTACGACAACCCTTTAGGGGGAGCGTACGTGTGAGGGCGCGGTTTAGTGTCCGCGTACGGGTTAGGATTAGGGGACGGGTGAGGGTCAGGCTTTGGGGAAGGGTTAGGGTTAGGGTTCGGGCTAGGGTTAGGGTTAGGGGACGGGGACGGTTTAGGGTCCAGGTGAGGGTACGACAACGCTTTAGGGGGAGCGTACGTGTGAGGGCGCGGGTTAGTGTCAGCGTACGGGTTAGGATTAGGGGACGGGTGAGGGTCAGGCTTCAGGGAAGCGTTAGGGTTAGGGTTCGGGCTAGGGTTAGGTTTAGGGGACGGGGACTGTTTAGGGTCCAGGTGAGGGTACGACAACGCTTTAGGGGGAGCGTACGTGTGAGGGCGCGGGTTAGTGTCAGCGTACGGGTTAGGATTAGGGGACGGGTGAGGGTCAGGCTTCGGGGAAGTGTTAGGGTTCGGGTTCGGGCTAGGGTTAGGGTTAGGGGACGGGGACGGTTTAGGGTCCAGGTGAGGGTATGACAACGCTTTAGGGGGGGCGTACGTGTGAGGGCGCGGGTTAGTGTCAGCGTACGGGTTAGGATTAGGGGACGGGTGAGGGTCAGGCTTCGGGGAAGGGTTAGGGTTAGGGTTCGGGCTAGGGTTAGGGTTAGGGGACGGGGACGGTTAAGGGTCCAGGTGAGGGTACGACAACGCTTTAGGGGGAGCGTACGTGTGAGGGCGCAGGTTAGTGTCAGCGTACGGGTTAGGATTAGGGGACGGGTGAGGGTCAGGCTTCGGGGAAGGGTTAGGGTTAGGGTTCGGGCTAGGGTTAGGGTTAGGGGACGGGGACGGTTTAGGGTCCAGGTGAGGGTACGACAACGCTTTAGGGGGAGCGTACGTGTGAGGGCGCGGGTTAGTGTCAGCGTATGGGTTAGGATTAGCGGACGGGTGAGGGTCAGGCTTCGGGGCAGGGTTAGGGTTAGGGTTCGGGCTAGGGTTAGGGTTAGGGGACGGGGACGGTTTAGGGTCCAGGTGAGGGTACGACAACGCTTTAGGGGGAGCGTATGTGTGAGGGCGCGGGTTAGTGTCAGCGTACGGGTTAGGATTAGGGGACGGGTGAGGGTCAGGCTTCGGGGCAGGGTTAGGGTTAGGGTTCGGGCTAGGGTTAGGGTTAGGGGACGGGGACGGTTTAGGGTCCAGGTGAGGTTTCGACAACGCTTTAGGGGGAGCGTACGTGTGAGGGCGCGGGTTAGTGTCAGCGTACGGGTTAGGATTAGGGGACGGGTGAGGGTCAGGCTTCGGGGCAGGGTTAGGGTTAGGGTTCGGGCTAGGGTTAGGGTTAGGGGACGGGGACGGTTTAGGATCCAGGTGAGGGTACGACAACGCTTTAGGGGGAGCGTACGTGTGAGGGCGCGGGTTAGTGTCAGCGTACGGGTTAGGATTAGGGGACGGGTGAGGGTCAGGCTTCGGGGCAGGGTTAGGGATAGGGTTCGGGCTAGGGTTAGGGTTAGGGGACGGGGACGGTTTAGGGTCCAGGTGAGGGTACGACAACGCTTTAGGGGGAGCGTACGTGTGAGGGCGCGGGTTAGTGTCAGCGTACGGGTTAGGATTAGGGGACGGGTGAGGGTCAGGCTTCGGGGCAGGGTTAGGGTTAGGGTTCGGGCTAGGGTTAGGGTTAGGGGACGGGGACGGTTTAGTGTCCAGGTGAGGGTACGACAACGCTTTAGGGGGAGCGTACGTGTGAGGGTGCGGGTTAGTGTCAGCGTACGGGTTAGGATTAGGGGACGGGTGAGGGTCAGGCTTCGGGGCAGGGTTAGTGTTAGGGTTCGGGCTAGGGTTAGGGTTAGGGGACGGGGACGGTTTAGGGTCCAGGTGAGGGTACGACAACGCTTTAGGGGGAGCGTACGTGTGAGTGCGCGGGTTAGTGTCAGCGTACGGGTTAGGATTAGGGGACGGGTGAGGGTCAGGCTTCGGGGCAGGGTTAGGGTTAGGGTTCGGGCTAGGGTTAGGGTTAGGGGACGGGGACGGTTTAGTGTCCAGGTGAGGGTACGACAACGCTTTAGGGGGAGCGTACGTGTGAGGGCGCGGGTTAGTGTCAGCGTACGGGTTAGGATTAGGGGACGGGTGAGGGTCAGGCTTCGGGGCAGGGTTAGGGTTAGGGTTCGGGCTAGGGTTAGGGTTAGGGGACGGGGACGGTTTAGGGTCCAGGTGAGGGTACGACAACGCTTTAGGGGGAGCGTACGTGTGAGGGCGCGGGTTAGTGTCAGCGTACGGGTTAGGATTAGGGGACGGGTGAGGGTCAGGCTTCGGGGCAGGGTTAGGGTTATGGTTCGGGCTAGGGTTAGGTTTAGGGGACGGGGACGGTTTAGGGTCCAGGTGAGGGTACGACAACGCTTTAGGGGGAGCGTACTTGTGAGGGCGTGGGTTAGTGTCAGCGTACGGGTTAGGATTAGGGGACGGGTGAGGGTCAGGCTTCGGGGCAGGGTTAGGCTTAGGGTTCGGGCTAGGGTTAGGGTTAGGGGACGGGGACGGTTTAGGGTCTAGGTGAGGGTACGACAACGCTTTAGGGGGAGCGTACGTGTGAGGGCGCGGGTTAGTGTCAGCGTACGGGTTAGGATTAGGGGACGGGTGATGGTCAGGCTTCGGGGCAGGGTTAGGGTTAGGGTTCGGGCTAGGGTTAGGGTTAGGGGACGGGGACGGTTTAGGGTCCAGGTGAGGGTACGACAACGCTTTAGGGGGAGCGTACGTGTGAGGGCGCGGGTTAGTGTCAGCGTTCGGGTTAGGATTAGGGGACGGGTGAGGGTCAGGCTTCGGGGCACGGTTAGGGTTAGGGTTCGGGCTAGGGTTAGGGTTAGGGGACGGGGACGGTTTAGGGTCCAGGTGAGGGTACGACAACGCTTTAGGGGGAGCGTACGTGTGAGGGCGCGGGTTAGTGTCAGCGTACGGGTTAGGATTAGGGGACGGGTGAGGGTCAGGCTTCGGGGAAGGGTTAGGGTTAGGGTTCGGGCTAGGGTTAGGGTTAGGGGACGGGGACGGTTTAGGGTCCAGGTGAGGGTACGACAACGCTTTAGGGGGAGCGTACGTGTGAGGGCGCGGGTTAGTGTCAGCGTACGGGTTAGGATTAGGGGACGGGTGAGGGTCAGGCTTCGGGGAAGGGTTAGGGTTAGGGTTCGGGCTAGGGTTAGGGTTAGGGGACGGGGACGGTTTAGGGTCCAGGTGAGGGTACGACAACGCTTTAGGGGGAGCGTACGTGTGAGGGCCCGGGTTAGTGTCAGCGTACGGGTTAGGATTAGGGGACGGGTGAGGGTCAGGCTTCGGGGAAGGGTTAGGGTTAGGGTTCGGGCTAGAGTTAGGGTTAGGGGACGGGGACGGTTCAGGGTCCAGGTGAGGGTACGACAACGCTTTAGGGGGAGCGTACGTGTGAGGGCGCGGGTTAGTGTCAGCCTACGGGTTAGGATTAGGGGACGGGTGAGGGTCAGGCTTCGGGGAAGGGTTAGGGTTAGGGTTCGGGCTAGGGTTAGGGTTAGGGTTAGGGGACGGTTTAGGGTCCAGGTGAGGGTACGACAACGCTTTAGGGGGAGCATACGTGTGAGGGCCCGGGTTAGTGTCAGCGTACGGGTTAGGATTAGGGGACGGGTGAGGGTCAGGCTTCGGGGCAGGGTTAGGGTTAGGGTTCGGGCTAGAGTTAGGGTTAGGGGACGGGGACGGTTTAGGGTCCAGGTGAGGGTACGACAACGCTTTAGGGGGAGCGTACGTGTGAGGGCGCGGGTTAGTGTCAGCCTACGGGTTAGGATTAGGGGACGGGTGAGGTTCAGGCTTCGGGGAAGGGTTAGGGTTAGGGTTCGGGCTAGGGTTAGGGTTAGGGTTAGGGGACGGTTTAGGGTCCAGGTGAGGGTACGACAACCCTTTAGGGGGAGCGTACGTGTGAGGGCGTGGTTTAGTGTCAGCGTACGGGTTAGGATTAGGGGAAGGGTGAGGGTCAGGCTTTGGGGAAGGGTTAGGGTTAGGGTTCGGGCTAGGGTTAGGGTTAGGGGACGGGGACGGTTTAGGGTCCAGGTGAGGGTACGACAACGCTTTAGGGGGAGCGTATGTGTGAGGGCGCGGGTTAGTGTCAGCGTACGGGTTAGGATTAGGGGACGGGTGAGGGTCAGGCTTCAGGGAAGGGTTAGGGTTAGGGTTCGGGCTAGGGTTAGGGTTAGGGGACGGGGACGGTTTAGGGTCCAGGTGAGGGTACGACAACGCTTTAGGGGGAGCGTACGTGTGAGGGCGCGGGTTAGTGTCAGCGTACGGGTTAGGATTAGGGGACGGGTGAGGGTCAGGCTTCGGGGAAGTGTTAGGGTTCGGGTTCGGGCTAGGGCTAGGGTTAGGGGATGGGGAAGGTTTAGGGTCCAGGTGAGGGTACGACAACGCTTTAGGGGGAGCGTACGTGTGAGGGCGCGGGTTAGTGTCAGCGTACGGGTTAGGATTAGGGGACGGGTGAGGGTCAGTCTTCGGGGAAGGGTTAGGGTTAGGGTTCGGGCTACGGTTAGGGTTAGGGGACGGGGACGGTTTAGGGTCCAGGTGAGGGTACGACAACGCTTTAGGGGGAGCGTACGTGTGAGGGCGCGGTTTAGTGTCAGCGTACGGGTTAGGATTAGGGGACGGGTGAGGGTCAGGCTTCGGGGAAGGGTTAGGGTTAGGGTTCGGGCTAGGGTTAGGGTTAGGGGACGGGGACGGTTTAGGGTCCAGGTGAGGGTACGACAACACTTTAGGGGGAGCGTACGTGTGAGGGCGCGGGTTAGTGTCAGCGTACGGGTTAGGATTAGGGGACGGGTGAGGGTCAGGCTTCGGGGAAGGGTTAGGGATAGGGTTTGGGCTAGGGTTAGGGTTAGGGGATGGGGAAGGTTTAGGGTCCAGGTGAGGGTACGACAACGCTTTAGGGGGAGCGTACGTGTGAGGGTGTGGGTTAGTGTCAGCCTACGGGTTAGGATTAGGGGATGGGTGAGGGTCAGGCTTTGGGGAAGGGTTAGGGTTAGGGTTCGGGCTAGGGTTAGGGTTAGGGGACGGGGACGGTTTAGGGTCCAGGTGAGGGTACGACAACGCTTTAGGGGGAGCGTACGTGTGAGGGCGCGGGTTAGTGTCAGCGTACGGGTTAGGATTAGGGGACGGCTGAGGGTCAGGCTTCAGGGAAGGGTTAGGGTTAGGGTTCGGGCTAGGGTTAGGGTTAGGGGACGGGGACGGTTTAGGGTCCAGGTGAGGGTACGACAACGCTTTAGGGGGAGCGTACGTGTGAGGGCGCGGGTTAGTGTCAGCGTACGGGTTAGGATTAGGGGACGGGTGAGGGTCAGGCTTCGGGGAAGGGTTAGGGTTCGGGTTCGGGCTAGGGCTAGGGTTAGGGGATGGGGAAGGTTTAGGGTCCAGGTGAGGGTAGGACAACGCTTTAGGGGGAGCGTACGTGTGAGGGCGCGGGTTAGTGTCAGCGTACGGGTTAAGATTAGGGGACGGGTGAGGGTCAGGCTTCGGGGAAGGGTTAGGGTTAGTGTTCGGGCTAGGGTTAGGGTTAGGGGACGGGGACGGTTTAGGGTCCAGGTGAGGGTACGACAACGCTTTAGGGGGAGCGTACGTGTGAGGGCGCGGGTTAGTGTCAGCGTACGGGTTAGGATTAGGGGACGGGTGAGGGTCAGGCTTCGGGGAAGGGTTAGGGTTAGGGTTCGGGCTAGGGTTAGGGTTAGGGGACGGGGACGGTTTAGGGGCCAGGTGAGGGTACGACAACGCTTTAGGGGGAGCGTACGTGTGAGGGCGCGGGTTAGTGTCAGCGTACGGGTTAGGATAAGGGGACGGGTGAGGGTCAGGCTTCGGGGAAGGGTTAGGGTTAGGGTTCGGGCTAGGATTAGGGTTAGGGGACGGGGACGGTTTAGGGTCCAGGTGAGGTTACGACAACGCTTTAGGGTGAGCGTACGTGTGAGGGCGTGGGTTAGTGTCAGCGTACGGGTTAGGATTAGGGGACGGGTGAGGGTCAGGCTTCGGGGAAGGGTTAGGGTTAGGGTTCAGGCTAGGGTTAGGGTTAGGGGACGGGGACGGTTTAGGGTCCAGGTGAGGGTACGACAACGCTTTAGGGGGAGCGTACGTGTGAGGGCGCGGGTTAGTGTCAGCGTACGGGTTAGGATTAGGGGACGGGTGAGGGTCTGGCTTCGGGGAAGGGTTAGGGTTAGGGTTCGGGCTAGGGTTAGGGTTAGGGGACGGGGACGGTTTAGGGTCCAGGTGAGGGTACGACAACGCTTTAGGGGGAGCGTACGTGTGAGGGCGCGGGTTAGTGTCAGCGTACGGGTTAGGATTAGGGGACGGGTGAGGGTCAGGCTTCGGGGAAGGGTTAGGGTTAGGGTTCGGGCTAGGGTTAGGGTTAGGGGACGGGGACGGTTTAGGGTCCAGGTGAGGGTACGACAACGCTTTAGGGGGAGCGTACGTGTGAGGGCGCGGTTTAGTGTCAGCGTACGGGTTAGGATTAGGGGACGGGTGAGGGTCTGGCTTCGGGGAAGGGTTAGGGTTAGGGTTCGGGCTAGGGTTAGGGTTAGGGGACGGGGACGGTTTAGGGTCCAGGTGAGGGTACGACAACGCTTTAGGGGGAGCGTACGTGTGAGGGCGCGGGTTAGTGTCAGCGTACGGGTTAGGATTAGGGGACGGGTGAGGGTCAGGCTTCGGGGAAGGGTTAGGGTTAGGGTTCGGGCTAGGGTTAGGGTTAGGGGACGGGGACGGTTTAGGGTCCAGGTGAGGGTACGACAACGCTTTAGGGGGAGCGTACGTGTGAGGGCGCGGGTTAGTGTCAGCGTACGGGTTAGGATTAGGGGACGGGTGAGGGTCAGGCTTCGGGGAAGGGTTAGGGTTAGGGTTCGGGCTAGGGTTAGGGTTAGGGGACGGGGACGGTTTAGGGTCCAGGTGAGGGTACGACAACGCTTTAGGGGGAGCGTACGTGTGAGGGCGCGGTTTAGTGTCAGCGTACGGGTTAGGATTAGGGGACGGGTGAGGGTCTGGCTTCGGGGAAGGGTTAGGGTTAGGGTTCGGGCTAGGGTTAGGGTTAGGGGACGGGGACGGTTTAGGGTCCAGGTGAGGGTACGACAACGCTTTAGGGGGAGCGTACGTGTGAGGGTGCGGGTTAGTGTCAGCGTACGGGTTAGGATTAGGGGACGGGTGAGGGTCAGGCTTCGGGGAAGGGTTAGGGTTAGGGTTCGGGCTAGGGTTAGGGTTAGGGGACGGGGACGGTTTAGGGTCCAGGTGAGGGTACGACAACCCTTTAGGGGGAGCGTACGTGTGAGGGCGTGGTTTAGTGTCAGCGTACGGGTTAGGATTAGGGGAAGGGTGAGGGTCAGGCTTTGGGGAAGGGTTAGGGTTAGGGTTCGGGCTAGGGTTAGGGTTAGGGGACGGGGACGGTTTAGGGTCCAGGTGAGGGTACGACAACGCTTTAGGGGGAGCGTATGTGTGAGGGCGAGGGTTAGTGTCAGCGTACGGGTTAGGATTAGGGGACGGGTGAGGGTCAGGCTTCGGGGCAGGGTTAGGGTTAGGGTTCGGGCTAGGGTTAGGGTTAGGGGACGGGGACGGTTTAGGGTCCAGGTGAGGGTACGACAACGCTTTAGGGGGAGCGTACGTGTGAGGGCGCGGGTTAGTGTCAGCGTACGGGTTAGGATTAGGGGACGGGTGAGGGTCAGGCTTCGGGGAAGTGTTAGGGTTCGGGTTCGGGCTAGGGCTAGGGTTAGGGGATGGGGAAGGTTTAGGGTCCAGGTGAGGGTACGACAACGCTTTAGGGGGAGCGTACGTGTGAGGGCGCGGGTTAGTGTCAGCGTACGGGTTAGGATTAGGGGACGGGTGAGGGTCAGTCTTCGGGGAAGGGTTAGGGTTAGGGTTCGGGCTAGGGTTAGGGTTAGGGGACGGGGACGGTTTAGGGTCCAGGTGAGGGTACGACAACGCTTTAGGGGGAGCGTACGTGTGAGGGCGCGGTTTAGTGTCAGCGTACGGGTTAGGATTAGGGGACGGGTGAGGGTCAGGCTTCGGGGAAGGGTTAGGGTTAGGGTTCGGGCTAGGGTTAGGGTTAGGGGACGGGGACGGTTTAGGGTCCAGGTGAGGGTACGACAACGCTTTAGGGGGAGCGTACGTGTGAGGGCGCGGGTTAGTGTCAGCGTACGGGTTAGGATTAGGGGACGGGTGAGGGTCAGGCTTCGGGGCAGGGTTAGGGTTAGGGTTCGGGCTAGGGTTAGGGTTAGGGGACGGGGACGGTTTAGGGTCCAGGTGAGGGTACGACAACGCTTTAGGGGGAGCGTACGTGTGAGGGCGCGGTTTAGTGTCAGCGTACGGGTTAGGATTAGGGGACGGGTGAGGGTCAGGCTTCGGGGAAGGGTTAGGGTTAGGGTTCGGGCTAGGGTTAGGGTTAGGGGACGGGGACGGTTTAGGATCCAGGTGAGGGTACGACAACGCTTTAGGGGGTGCGTACGTGTGAGGGCGCGGGTTAGTGTCAGCGTACGGGTTAGGATTAGGGGACGGGTGAGGGTCAGGCTTCGGGGACGGGTTAGGGTTCGGGTTCGGGCTAGGGTTAGGGTTAGGGGACGGGGACGGTTTAGGGTCCAGGTGAGGGTACGACAACGCTTTAGGGGGAGCGTACGTGTGAGGGCGCGGGTTAGTGTCAGCGTAAGGGTTAGGATTAGGGGACGGGTGGGGGTCAGGCTTCGGGGAAGGGTTAGGGTTAGGGTTCGGGCTAGGTTTAGGGTTAGGGGACGGGGACGGTTTAGGGTCCAGGTGAGGGTACGACAACGCTTTAGGGGGAGCGTACGTGTGAGGGCGCGGGTTAGTGTCAGCGTACGGGTTAGGATTAGGGGACGGGTGAGGGTCAGGCTTCAGGGAAGGGTTAGGGTTAGGGTTCGGGCTAGGGTTAGGGTTAGGGGACGGGGACTGTTTAGGGTCCAGGTGAGGGTACGAGAACGCTTTAGGGGGAGCGTACGTGTGAGGGCGCGGGTTAGTGTCAGCGTACGGGTTAGGATTAGGGGACGGGTGAGGGTCAGGCTTCGGGGAAGTGTTAGGGTTCGGGTTCGGGCTAGGGTTACGGTTAGGGGACGGGGACGGTTTAGGGTCCAGGTGAGGGTATGACAACGCTTTAGGCGGGGCGTACGTGTGAGGGCGCGGGTTAGTGTCAGCGTACGGGTTAGGATTATGGGACGGGTGAGGGTCAGGCTTCGGGGAAGGGTTAGGGTTAGGGTTCGGGCTAGGGTTAGGGTTAGGGGACGGGGACGGTTTAGGGTCCAGGTGAGGGTACGACAACGCTTTAGGGGGAGCGTACGTGTGAGGGCGCGGGTTAGTGTCAGCGTACGGGTTAGGATTAGGGGACGGGTGAGGGTCAGGCTTCGGGGAAGGGTTAGGGTTAGGGTTCGGGCTAGGGTTAGGGGACGGGGACGGTTTAGGGTCCAGGTGAGGGTACGACAACGCTTTAGGGGGAGCGTACGTGTGAGGGCGCGGGTTAGTGTCAGCGTACGGGTTAGGATTAGGGGACGGGTGAGGGTCAGTCTTCGGGGAAGGGTTAGGGTTAGGGTTCGGGCTAGGGTTAGGGTTAGGGGACGGGGACGGTTTAGGGTCCAGGTGAGGGTACGACAACGCTTTAGGGGGAGCGTACGTGTGAGGGCGCGGTTTAGTGTCAGCGTACGGGTTAGGATTAGGGGACGGGTGAGGGTCAGGCTTCGGGGAAGGGTTAGGGTTAGGGTTCGGGCTAGGGTTAGGGTTAGGGGACGGGGACGGTTTAGGGTCCAGGTGAGGGTATGACAACACTTTAGGGGGAGCGTACGTGTGAGGGCGCGGGTTAGTGTCAGCGTACGGGTTAGGATTAGGGGACGGGTGAGGGTCAGGCTTCGGGGAAGGGTTAGGGTTAGGGTTCGGGCTAGGGTAAGGGTTAGGGGACGGGGACGGTTTAGGGTCCAGGTGAGGGTACGACAACGCTTTAGGGGGTGCGTACGTGTGAGGGCGCGAGTTAGTGTCAGCGTACGGGTTAGGATTAGGGGACGGGTGAGGGTCAGGCTTCGGGGAAGGGTTAGGGTTCGGGTTTGGGCTAGGGTTAGGGTTAGGGGACGGGGACGGTTTAGGGTCCAGGTGAGGGTACGACAACGCTTTAGGGGGAGCGTACGTGTGAGGGCGCGGGTTAGTGTCAGCGTAAGGGTTAGGATTAGGGGACGGGTGGGGGTCAGGCTTCGGGGAAGGGTTAGGGTTAGGGTTCGGGCTAGGTTTAGGGTTAGGGGACGGGGACGGTTTAGGGGCCAGGTGAGGGTACGACAACGCTTTAGGGGGAGCGTACGTGTGAGGGCGCGGGTTAGTGTCAGCGTACGGGTTAGGATAAGGGGACGGGTGAGGGTCAGGCTTCGGGGAAGGGTTAGGGTTAGGGTTCGGGCTAGGATTAGGGTTAGGGGACGGGGACGGTTTAGGGTCCAGGTGAGGTTACGACAACGCTTTAGGGTGAGCGTACGTGTGAGGGCGTGGGTTAGTGTCAGCGTACGGGTTAGGATTAGGGGACGGGTGAGGGTCAGGCTTCGGGGAAGGGTTAGGGTTAGGGTTCAGGCTAGGGTTAGGGTTAGGGGACGGGGACGGTTTAGGGTCCAGGTGAGGGTACGACAACGCTTTAGGGGGAGCGTACGTGTGAGGGCGCGGGTTAGTGTCAGCGTACGGGTTAGGATTAGGGGACGGGTGAGGGTCTGGCTTCGGGGAAGGGTTAGGGTTAGGGTTCGGGCTAGGGTTAGGGTTAGGGGACGGGGACGGTTTAGGGTCCAGGTGAGGGTACGACAACGCTTTAGGGGGAGCGTACGTGTGAGGGCGCGGGTTAGTGTCAGCGTACGGGTTAGGATTAGGGGACGGGTGAGGGTCAGGCTTCGGGGAAGGGTTAGGGTTAGGGTTCGGGCTAGGGTTAGGGTTAGGGGACGGGGACGGTTTAGGGTCCAGGTGAGGGTACGACAACGCTTTAGGGGGAGCGTACGTGTGAGGGCGCGGTTTAGTGTCAGCGTACGGGTTAGGATTAGGGGACGGGTGAGGGTCTGGCTTCGGGGAAGGGTTAGGGTTAGGGTTCGGGCTAGGGTTAGGGTTAGGGGACGGGGACGGTTTAGGGTCCAGGTGAGGGTACGACAACGCTTTAGGGGGAGCGTACGTGTGAGGGCGCGGGTTAGTGTCAGCGTACGGGTTAGGATTAGGGGACGGGTGAGGGTCAGGCTTCGGGGAAGGGTTAGGGTTAGGGTTCGGGCTAGGGTTAGGGTTAGGGGACGGGGACGGTTTAGGGTCCAGGTGAGGGTACGACAACGCTTTAGGGGGAGCGTACGTGTGAGGGCGCGGGTTAGTGTCAGCGTACGGGTTAGGATTAGGGGACGGGTGAGGGTCAGGCTTCGGGGAAGGGTTAGGGTTAGGGTTCGGGCTAGGGTTAGGGTTAGGGGACGGGGACGGTTTAGGGTCCAGGTGAGGGTACGACAACGCTTTAGGGGGAGCGTACGTGTGAGGGCGCGGTTTAGTGTCAGCGTACGGGTTAGGATTAGGGGACGGGTGAGGGTCTGGCTTCGGGGAAGGGTTAGGGTTAGGGTTCGGGCTAGGGTTAGGGTTAGGGGACGGGGACGGTTTAGGGTCCAGGTGAGGGTACGACAACGCTTTAGGGGGAGCGTACGTGTGAGGGCGCGGGTTAGTGTCAGCGTACGGGTTAGGATTAGGGGACGGGTGAGGGTCAGGCTTCGGGGAAGGGTTAGGGTTAGGGTTCGGGCTAGGGTTAGGGTTAGGGGACGGGGACGGTTTAGGGTCCAGGTGAGGGTACGACAACCCTTTAGGGGGAGCGTACGTGTGAGGGCGTGGTTTAGTGTCAGCGTACGGGTTAGGATTAGGGGAAGGGTGAGGGTCAGGCTTTGGGGAAGGGTTAGGGTTAGGGTTCGGGCTAGGGTTAGGGTTAGGGGACGGGGACGGTTTAGGGTCCAGGTGAGGGTACGACAACGCTTTAGGGGGAGCGTATGTGTGAGGGCGAGGGTTAGTGTCAGCGTACGGGTTAGGATTAGGGGACGGGTGAGGGTCAGGCTTCGGGGCAGGGTTAGGGTTAGGGTTCGGGCTAGGGTTAGGGTTAGGGGACGGGGACGGTTTAGGGTCCAGGTGAGGGTACGACAACGCTTTAGGGGGAGCGTACGTGTGAGGGCGCGGGTTAGTGTCAGCGTACGGGTTAGGATTAGGGGACGGGTGAGGGTCAGGCTTCGGGGAAGTGTTAGGGTTCGGGTTCGGGCTAGGGCTAGGGTTAGGGGATGGGGAAGGTTTAGGGTCCAGGTGAGGGTACGACAACGCTTTAGGGGGAGCGTACGTGTGAGGGCGCGGGTTAGTGTCAGCGTACGGGTTAGGATTAGGGGACGGGTGAGGGTCAGTCTTCGGGGAAGGGTTAGGGTTAGGGTTCGGGCTAGGGTTAGGGTTAGGGGACGGGGACGGTTTAGGGTCCAGGTGAGGGTACGACAACGCTTTAGGGGGAGCGTACGTGTGAGGGCGCGGTTTAGTGTCAGCGTACGGGTTAGGATTAGGGGACGGGTGAGGGTCAGGCTTCGGGGAAGGGTTAGGGTTAGGGTTCGGGCTAGGGTTAGGGTTAGGGGACGGGGACGGTTTAGGGTCCAGGTGAGGGTACGACAACGCTTTAGGGGGAGCGTACGTGTGAGGGCGCGGGTTAGTGTCAGCGTACGGGTTAGGATTAGGGGACGGGTGAGGGTCAGGCTTCGGGGCAGGGTTAGGGTTAGGGTTCGGGCTAGGGTTAGGGTTAGGGGACGGGGACGGTTTAGGGTCCAGGTGAGGGTACGACAACGCTTTAGGGGGAGCGTACGTGTGAGGGCGCGGTTTAGTGTCAGCGTACGGGTTAGGATTAGGGGACAGGTGAGGGTCAGGCTTCGGGGAAGGGTTAGGGTTAGGGTTCGGGCTAGGGTTAGGGTTAGGGGACGGGGACGGTTTAGGATCCAGGTGAGGGTACGACAACGCTTTAGGGGGTGCGTACGTGTGAGGGCGCGGGTTAGTGTCAGCGTACGGGTTAGGATTAGGGGACGGGTGAGGGTCAGGCTTCGGGGAAGGGTTAGGGTTCGGGTTCGGGCTAGGGTTAGGGTTAGGGGACGGGGACGGTTTAGGGTCCAGGTGAGGGTACGACAACGCTTTAGGGGGAGCGTACGTGTGAGGGCGCGGGTTAGTGTCAGCGTAAGGGTTAGGATTAGGGGACGGGTGGGGGTCAGGCTTCGGGGAAGGGTTAGGGTTAGGGTTCGGGCTAGGTTTAGGGTTAGGGGACGGGGACGGTTTAGGGTCCAGGTGAGGGTACGACAACGCTTTAGGGGGAGCGTACGTGTGAGGGCGCGGGTTAGTGTCAGCGTACGGGTTAGGATTAGGGGACGGGTGAGGGTCAGGCTTCAGGGAAGGGTTAGGGTTAGGGTTCGGGCTAGGGTTAGGGTTAGGGGACGGGGACTGTTTAGGGTCCAGGTGAGGGTACGAGAACGCTTTAGGGGGAGCGTACGTGTGAGGGCGCGGGTTAGTGTCAGCGTACGGGTTAGGATTAGGGGACGGGTGAGGGTCAGGCTTCGGGGAAGTGTTAGGGTTCGGGTTCGGGCTAGGGTTACGGTTAGGGGACGGGGACGGTTTAGGGTCCAGGTGAGGGTATGACAACGCTTTAGGCGGGGCGTACGTGTGAGGGCGCGGGTTAGTGTCAGCGTACGGGTTAGGATTATGGGACGGGTGAGGGTCAGGCTTCGGGGAAGGGTTAGGGTTAGGGTTCGGGCTAGGGTTAGGGTTAGGGGACGGGGACGGTTTAGGGTCCAGGTGAGGGTACGACAACGCTTTAGGGGGAGCGTACGTGTGAGGGCGCGGGTTAGTGTCAGCGTACGGGTTAGGATTAGGGGACGGGTGAGGGTCAGGCTTCGGGGAAGGGTTAGGGTTAGGGTTCGGGCTAGGGTTAGGGGACGGGGACGGTTTAGGGTCCAGGTGAGGGTACGACAACGCTTTAGGGGGAGCGTACGTGTGAGGGCGCGGGTTAGTGTCAGCGTACGGGTTAGGATTAGGGGACGGGTGAGGGTCAGTCTTCGGGGAAGGGTTAGGGTTAGGGTTCGGGCTAGGGTTAGGGTTAGGGGACGGGGACGGTTTAGGGTCCAGGTGAGGGTACGACAACGCTTTAGGGGGAGCGTACGTGTGAGGGCGCGGTTTAGTGTCAGCGTACGGGTTAGGATTAGGGGACGGGTGAGGGTCAGGCTTCGGGGAAGGGTTAGGGTTAGGGTTCGGGCTAGGGTTAGGGTTAGGGGACGGGGACGGTTTAGGGTCCAGGTGAGGGTATGACAACACTTTAGGGGGAGCGTACGTGTGAGGGCGCGGGTTAGTGTCAGCGTACGGGTTAGGATTAGGGGACGGGTGAGGGTCAGGCTTCGGGGAAGGGTTAGGGATAGGGTTTGGGCTAGGGTTAGGGTTAGGGGATGGGGACGGTTTAGGGTCCAGGTGAGGGTACGACAACGCTTTAGGGGGAGCGTACGTGTGAGGGTGTGGGTTAGTGTCAGCCTACGGGTTAGGATTAGGGGATGGGTGAGGGTCAGGCTTCGGGGAAGGGTTAGGGTTAGTGTTCGGGCTAGGGTTAGGGTTAGGGGACGGGGACGGTTTAGGGTCCAGGTGAGGGTACGACAATGCTTTAGGGGGAGCGTACGTGTGAGGGCGCGGGTTAGTGTCAGCGTACGGGTTAGGATTAGGGGACGGGTGAGGGTCAGGCTTCGGGGAAGGGTTAGGGTTAGGGTTCGGGCTAGGGTAAGGGTTAGGGGACGGGGACGGTTTAGGGTCCAGGTGAGGGTACGACAACGCTTTAGGGGGTGCGTACGTGTGAGGGCGCGAGTTAGTGTCAGCGTACGGGTTAGGATTAGGGGACGGGTGAGGGTCAGGCTTCGGGGAAGGGTTAGGGTTCGGGTTTGGGCTAGGGTTAGGGTTAGGGGACGGGGACGGTTTAGGGTCCAGGTGAGGGTACGACAACGCTTTAGGGGGAGCGTACGTGTGAGGGCGCGGGTTAGTGTCAGCGTAAGGGTTAGGATTAGGGGACGGGTGGGGGTCAGGCTTCGGGGAAGGGTTAGGGTTAGGGTTCGGGCTAGGTTTAGGGTTAGGGGACGGGGACGGTTTAGGGTCCAGGTGAGGGTACGACAACGCTTTAGGGGGAGCGTACGTGTGAGGGCGCGGGTTAGTGTTAGCGTACGGGTTAGGATTAGGGGACGGGTGAGGGTCAGGCTTCGGGGAAGGGTTAGGGTTAGGGTTCGGGCTAGGATTAGGGTTAGGGGACGGGGACGGTTTAGGGTCCAGGTGAGGGTACGACAACGCTTTAGGGTGAGCGTACGTGTGAGGGCGTGGGTTAGTGTCAGCGTACGGGTTAGGATTAGGGGACGGGTGAGGGTCAGGCTTCGGGGCAGGGTTAGGGTTAGGGTTCGGGCTAGGGTTAGGGTTAGGGGACGGGGACGGTTTAGGGTCCAGGTGAGGGTACGACAACGCTTTAGGGGGAGCGTACGTGTGAGGGCGCGGGTTAGTGTCAGCGTACGGGTTAGGATTAGGGGACGGGTGAGGGTCAGGCTTCGGGGAAGGGTTAGGGTTAGGGTTCGGGCTAGGGTTAGGGTTAGGGGACGGGGACGGTTTAGGGTCCAGGTGAGGGTACGACAACGCTTTAGGGGGAGCGTACGTGTGAGGGCGCGGGTTAGTGTCAGCGTACGGGTTAGGATTAGGGGACGGGTGAGGGTCAGGCTTCGGGGAAGGGTTAGGGTTAGGGTTCGGGCTAGGGTTAGGGTTAGGGGACGGGGACGGTTTAGGGTCCAGGTGAGGGTACGACAACGCTTTAGGAGGAGCGTACGTGTGAGGGCGCGGTTTAGTGTCAGCGTACGGGTTAGGATTAGGGGACGGGTGAGGGTCAGGCTTCAGGGAAGGGTTAGGGTTAGGGTTCGGGCTAGGGTTAGGGTTAGGGGACGGGGACTGTTTAGGGTCCAGGTGAGGGTACGACAACGCTTTAGGGGGAGCGTACGTGTGAGGGCGCGGGTTAGTGTCAGCGTACGGGTTAGGATTAGGGGACGGGTGAGGGTCAGGCTTCGGGGAAGTGTTAGGGTTCGGGTTCGGGCTAGGGTTACGGTTAGGGGACGGGGACGGTTTAGGGTCCAGGTGAGGGTATGACAACGCTTTAGGGGGAGCGTACGTGTGAGGGCGCGGGTTAGTGTCAGCGTACGGGTTAGGATTAGGGGACGGGTGAGGGTCAGGCTTCGGGGAAGGGTTAGGGTTAGGGTTCGGGCTAGGGTTAGGGTTAGGGGACGGGGACGGTTTAGGGTCCAGGTGAGGGTACGACAACGCTTTAGGGGGAGCGTACGTGTGAGGGCGCGGGTTAGTGTCAGCGTACGGGTTAGGATTAGGGGATGGGTGAGGGTCAGGCTTCGGGGAAGGGTTAGGGTTAGGGTTCGGGCTAGGGTTAGGGTTAGGGGACGGGGACGGTTTAGGGTCCAGGTGAGGGTACGACAACGCTTTAGGGGGAGCGTACGTGTGAGGGCGCGGGTTAGTGTCAGCGTACGGGTTAGGATTAGGGGACGGGTGAGGGTCAGGCTTCGGGGAAGGGTTAGGGTTAGGGTTCGGGCTAGGATTAGGGTTAGGGGACGGGGACGGTTTAGGGTCCAGGTGAGGTTACGACAACGCTTTAGGGTGAGCGTACGTGTGAGGGCGTGGGTTAGTGTCAGCGTACGGGTTAGGATTAGGGGACGGGTGAGGGTCAGGCTTCGGGGAAGGGTTAGGGTTAGGGTTCGGGCTAGGGTTAGGGTTAGGGGACGGGGACGGTTTAGGGTCCAGGTGAGGGTACGACAACGCTTTAGGGGGAGCGTACGTGTGAGGGCGCGGGTTAGTGTCAGCGTACGGGTTAGGATTAGGGGACGGGTGAGGGTCTGGCTTCGGGGAAGGGTTAGGGTTAGGGTTCGGGCTATGGTTAGGGTTAGGGGACGGGGACGGTTTAGGGTCCAGGTGAGGGTACGACAACGCTTTAGGGGGAGCGTACGTGTGAGGGCGCGGGTTAGTGTCAGCGTACGGGTTAGGATTAGGGGACGGGTGAGGGTCAGGCTTCGGGGAAGGGTTAGGGTTAGGGTTCGGGCTAGGGTTAGGGTTAGGGGACGGGGACGGTTTAGGGTCCAGGTGAGGGTACGAGAACGCTTTAGGGGGAGCGTACGTGTGAGGGCGCGGTTTAGTGTCAGCGTACGGGTTAGGATTAGGGGACGGGTGAGGGTCTGGCTTCGGGGAAGGGTTAGGGTTAGGGTTCGGGCTAGGGTTAGGGTTAGGGGACGGGGACGGTTTAGGGTCCAGGTGAGGGTACGACAACGCTTTAGGGGGAGCGTACGTGTGAGGGCGCGGGTTAGTGTCAGCGTACGGGTTAGGATTAGGGGACGGGTGAGGGTCAGGCTTCGGGGAAGGGTTAGGGTTAGGGTTCGGGCTAGGGTTAGGGTTAGGGGACGGGGACGGTTTAGGGTCCAGGTGAAGGTACGACAACGCTTTAGGGGGAGCGTACGTGTGAGGGCGCGGGTTAGTGTCAGCGTACGGGTTAGGATTAGGGGACGGGTGAGGGTCAGGCTTCGGGGAAGGGTTAGGGTTAGGGTTCGGGCTATGGTTAGGGTTAGGGGACGGGGACGGTTTAGGGTCCAGGTGAGGGTACGACAACGCTTTAGGGGGAGCGTACGTGTGAGGGCGCGGGTTAGTGTCAGCGTACGGGTTAGGATTAGGGGACGGGTGAGGGTCAGGCTTCGGGGAAGGGTTAGGGTTAGGGTTCGGGCTAGGGTTAGGGTTAGGGGACGGGGACGGTTTAGGGTCCAGGTGAGGGTACGACAACCATTTAGGGGGAGCGTACGTGTGAGGGCGTGGTTTAGTGTCAGCGTACGGGTTAGGATTAGGGGAAGGGTGAGGGTCAGGCTTTGGGGAAGGGTTAGGGTTAGGGTTCGGGCTAGGGTTAGGGTTAGGGGACGGGGACGGTTTAGGGTCCAGGTGAGGGTACGACAACGCTTTAGGGGGAGCGTATGTGTGAGGGCGAGGGTTAGTGTCAGCGTACGGGTTAGGATTAGGGGACGGGTGAGGGTCAGGCTTCGGGGCAGGGTTAGGGTTAGGGTTCGGGCTAGGGTTAGGGTTAGGGGACGGGGACGGTTTAGGGTCCAGGTGAGGGTACGACAACGCTTTAGGGGGAGCGTACGTGTGAGGGCGCGGGTTAGTGTCAGCGTACGGGTTAGGATTAGGGGACGGGTGAGGGTCAGGCTTCGGGGAAGTGTTAGGGTTCGGGTTCGGGCTAGGGCTAGGGTTAGGGGATGGGGAAGGTTTAGGGTCCAGGTGAGGGTACGACAACGCTTTAGGGGGAGCGTACGTGTGAGGGCGCGGGTTAGTGTCAGCGTACGGGTTAGGATTAGGGGACGGGTGAGGGTCAGTCTTCGGGGAAGGGTTAGGGTTAGGGTTCGGGCTAGGGTTAGGGTTAGGGGACGGGGACGGTTTAGGGTCCAGGTGAGGGTACGACAACGCTTTAGGGGGAGCGTACGTGTGAGGGCGCGGTTTAGTGTCAGCGTACGGGTTAGGATTAGGGGACGGGTGAGGGTCAGGCTTCGGGGAAGGGTTAGGGTTAGGGTTCGGGCTAGGGTTAGGGTTAGGGGACGGGGACGGTTTAGGGTCCAGGTGAGGGTACGACAACGCTTTAGGGGGAGCGTACGTGTGAGGGCGCGGGTTAGTGTCAGCGTACGGGTTAGGATTAGGGGACGGGTGAGGGTCAGGCTTCGGGGCAGGGTTAGGGTTAGGGTTCGGGCTAGGGTTAGGGTTAGGGGACGGGGACGGTTTAGGGTCCAGGTGAGGGTACGACAACGCTTTAGGGGGAGCGTACGTGTGAGGGCGCGGTTTAGTGTCAGCGTACGGGTTAGGATTAGGGGACAGGTGAGGGTCAGGCTTCGGGGAAGGGTTAGGGTTAGGGTTCGGGCTAGGGTTAGGGTTAGGGGACGGGGACGGTTTAGGATCCAGGTGAGGGTACGACAACGCTTTAGGGGGTGCGTACGTGTGAGGGCGCGGGTTAGTGTCAGCGTACGGGTTAGGATTAGGGGACGGGTGAGGGTCAGGCTTCGGGGAAGGGTTAGGGTTCGGGTTCGGGCTAGGGTTAGGGTTAGGGGACGGGGACGGTTTAGGGTCCAGGTGAGGGTACGACAACGCTTTAGGGGGAGCGTACGTGTGAGGGCGCGGGTTAGTGTCAGCGTAAGGGTTAGGATTAGGGGACGGGTGGGGGTCAGGCTTCGGGGAAGGGTTAGGGTTAGGGTTCGGGCTAGGTTTAGGGTTAGGGGACGGGGACGGTTTAGGGTCCAGGTGAGGGTACGACAACGCTTTAGGGGGAGCGTACGTGTGAGGGCGCGGGTTAGTGTCAGCGTACGGGTTAGGATTAGGGGACGGGTGAGGGTCAGGCTTCAGGGAAGGGTTAGGGTTAGGGTTCGGGCTAGGGTTAGGGTTAGGGGACGGGGACTGTTTAGGGTCCAGGTGAGGGTACGAGAACGCTTTAGGGGGAGCGTACGTGTGAGGGCGCGGGTTAGTGTCAGCGTACGGGTTAGGATTAGGGGACGGGTGAGGGTCAGGCTTCGGGGAAGTGTTAGGGTTCGGGTTCGGGCTAGGGTTACGGTTAGGGGACGGGGACGGTTTAGGGTCCAGGTGAGGGTATGACAACGCTTTAGGCGGGGCGTACGTGTGAGGGCGCGGGTTAGTGTCAGCGTACGGGTTAGGATTATGGGACGGGTGAGGGTCAGGCTTCGGGGAAGGGTTAGGGTTAGGGTTCGGGCTAGGGTTAGGGTTAGGGGACGGGGACGGTTTAGGGTCCAGGTGAGGGTACGACAACGCTTTAGGGGGAGCGTACGTGTGAGGGCGCGGGTTAGTGTCAGCGTACGGGTTAGGATTAGGGGACGGGTGAGGGTCAGGCTTCGGGGAAGGGTTAGGGTTAGGGTTCGGGCTAGGGTTAGGGGACGGGGACGGTTTAGGGTCCAGGTGAGGGTACGACAACGCTTTAGGGGGAGCGTACGTGTGAGGGCGCGGGTTAGTGTCAGCGTACGGGTTAGGATTAGGGGACGGGTGAGGGTCAGTCTTCGGGGAAGGGTTAGGGTTAGGGTTCGGGCTAGGGTTAGGGTTAGGGGACGGGGACGGTTTAGGGTCCAGGTGAGGGTACGACAACGCTTTAGGGGGAGCGTACGTGTGAGGGCGCGGTTTAGTGTCAGCGTACGGGTTAGGATTAGGGGACGGGTGAGGGTCAGGCTTCGGGGAAGGGTTAGGGTTAGGGTTCGGGCTAGGGTTAGGGTTAGGGGACGGGGACGGTTTAGGGTCCAGGTGAGGGTATGACAACACTTTAGGGGGAGCGTACGTGTGAGGGCGCGGGTTAGTGTCAGCGTACGGGTTAGGATTAGGGGACGGGTGAGGGTCAGGCTTCGGGGAAGGGTTAGGGATAGGGTTTGGGCTAGGGTTAGGGTTAGGGGATGGGGACGGTTTAGGGTCCAGGTGAGGGTACGACAACGCTTTAGGGGGAGCGTACGTGTGAGGGTGTGGGTTAGTGTCAGCCTACGGGTTAGGATTAGGGGATGGGTGAGGGTCAGGCTTCGGGGAAGGGTTAGGGTTAGTGTTCGGGCTAGGGTTAGGGTTAGGGGACGGGGACGGTTTAGGGTCCAGGTGAGGGTACGACAATGCTTTAGGGGGAGCGTACGTGTGAGGGCGCGGGTTAGTGTCAGCGTACGGGTTAGGATTAGGGGACGGGTGAGGGTCAGGCTTCGGGGAAGGGTTAGGGTTAGGGTTCGGGCTAGGGTAAGGGTTAGGGGACGGGGACGGTTTAGGGTCCAGGTGAGGGTACGACAACGCTTTAGGGGGTGCGTACGTGTGAGGGCGCGAGTTAGTGTCAGCGTACGGGTTAGGATTAGGGGACGGGTGAGGGTCAGGCTTCGGGGAAGGGTTAGGGTTCGGGTTTGGGCTAGGGTTAGGGTTAGGGGACGGGGACGGTTTAGGGTCCAGGTGAGGGTACGACAACGCTTTAGGGGGAGCGTACGTGTGAGGGCGCGGGTTAGTGTCAGCGTAAGGGTTAGGATTAGGGGACGGGTGGGGGTCAGGCTTCGGGGAAGGGTTAGGGTTAGGGTTCGGGCTAGGTTTAGGGTTAGGGGACGGGGACGGTTTAGGGTCCAGGTGAGGGTACGACAACGCTTTAGGGGGAGCGTACGTGTGAGGGCGCGGGTTAGTGTTAGCGTACGGGTTAGGATTAGGGGACGGGTGAGGGTCAGGCTTCGGGGAAGGGTTAGGGTTAGGGTTCGGGCTAGGATTAGGGTTAGGGGACGGGGACGGTTTAAGGTCCAGGTGAGGGTACGACAACGCTTTAGGGTGAGCGTACGTGTGAGGGCGTGGGTTAGTGTCAGCGTACGGGTTAGGATTAGGGGACGGGTGAGGGTCAGGCTTCGGGGCAGGGTTAGGGTTAGGGTTCGGGCTAGGGTTAGGGTTAGGGGACGGGGACGGTTTAGGGTCCAGGTGAGGGTACGACAACGCTTTAGGGGGAGCGTACGTGTGAGGGCGCGGGTTAGTGTCAGCGTACGGGTTAGGATTAGGGGACGGGTGAGGGTCAGGCTTCGGGGAAGGGTTAGGGTTAGGGTTCGGGCTAGGGTTAGGGTTAGGGGACGGGGACGGTTTAGGGTCCAGGTGAGGGTACGACAACGCTTTAGGGGGAGCGTACGTGTGAGGGCGCGGGTTAGTGTCAGCGTACGGGTTAGGATTAGGGGACGGGTGAGGGTCAGGCTTCGGGGAAGGGTTAGGGTTAGGGTTCGGGCTAGGGTTAGGGTTAGGGGACGGGGACCGTTTAGGGTCCAGGTGAGGGTACGACAACGCTTTAGGGGGAGCGTACGTGTGAGGGCGCGGGTTAGTGTCAGCGTACGGGTTAGGATTAGGGGACGGGTGAGGGTCAGGCTTCGGGGCAGGGTTAGGGTTAGGGTTCGGGCTAGGGTTAGGGTTAGGGGACGGGGACGGTTTAGGGTCCAGGTGAGGGTACGACAACGCTTTAGGGGGAGCGTACGTGTGAGGGCGCGGGTTAGTGTCAGCGTACGGGTTAGGATTAGGGGACGGGTGAGGGTCAGGCTTCGGGGAAGGGTTAGGGTTCGGGTTCGGGCTAGGGCTAGGGTTAGGGGATGGGGAAGGTTTAGGGTCCAGGTGAGGGTACGACAACGCTTTAGGGGGAGCGTACGTGTGAGGGCGCGGGTTAGTGTCAGCGTACGGGTTAAGATTAGGGGACGGGTGAGGGTCAGTCTTCGGGGAAGGGTTAGGGTTAGGGTTCGGGCTAGGGTTAGGGTTAGGGGACGGGGACGGTTTAGGGTCCAGGTGAGGGTACGACAACGCTTTAGGAGGAGCGTACGTGTGAGGGCGCGGTTTAGTGTCAGCGTACGGGTTAGGATTAGGGGACGGGTGAGGGTCAGGCTTCAGGGAAGGGTTAGGGTTAGGGTTCGGGCTAGGGTTAGGGTTAGGGGACGGGGACTGTTTAGGGTCCAGGTGAGGGTACGACAACGCTTTAGGGGGAGCGTACGTGTGAGGGCGCGGGTTAGTGTCAGCGTACGGGTTAGGATTAGGGGACGGGTGAGGGTCAGGCTTCGGGGAAGTGTTAGGGTTCGGGTTCGGGCTAGGGTTACGGTTAGGGGACGGGGACGGTTTAGGGTCCAGGTGAGGGTATGACAACGCTTTAGGGGGAGCGTACGTGTGAGGGCGCGGGTTAGTGTCAGCGTACGGGTTAGGATTAGGGGACGGGTGAGGGTCAGGCTTCGGGGAAGGGTTAGGGTTAGGGTTCGGGCTAGGGTTAGGGTTAGGGGACGGGGACGGTTTAGGGTCCAGGTGAGGGTACGACAACGCTTTAGGGGGAGCGTACGTGTGAGGGCGCGGGTTAGTGTCAGCGTACGGGTTAGGATTAGGGGATGGGTGAGGGTCAGGCTTCGGGGAAGGGTTAGGGTTAGGGTTCGGGCTAGGGTTAGGGTTAGGGGACGGGGACGGTTTAGGGTCCAGGTGAGGGTACGACAACGCTTTAGGGGGAGCGTACGTGTGAGGGCGCGGGTTAGTGTCAGCGTACGGGTTAGGATTAGGGGACGGGTGAGGGTCAGGCTTCGGGGAAGGGTTAGGGTTAGGGTTCGGGCTAGGATTAGGGTTAGGGGACGGGGACGGTTTAGGGTCCAGGTGAGGTTACGACAACGCTTTAGGGTGAGCGTACGTGTGAGGGCGTGGGTTAGTGTCAGCGTACGGGTTAGGATTAGGGGACGGGTGAGGGTCAGGCTTCGGGGAAGGGTTAGGGTTAGGGTTCGGGCTAGGGTTAGGGTTAGGGGACGGGGACGGTTTAGGGTCCAGGTGAGGGTACGACAACGCTTTAGGGGGAGCGTACGTGTGAGGGCGCGGGTTAGTGTCAGCGTACGGGTTAGGATTAGGGGACGGGTGAGGGTCTGGCTTCGGGGAAGGGTTAGGGTTAGGGTTCGGGCTATGGTTAGGGTTAGGGGACGGGGACGGTTTAGGGTCCAGGTGAGGGTACGACAACGCTTTAGGGGGAGCGTACGTGTGAGGGCGCGGGTTAGTGTCAGCGTACGGGTTAGGATTAGGGGACGGGTGAGGGTCAGGCTTCGGGGAAGGGTTAGGGTTAGGGTTCGGGCTAGGGTTAGGGTTAGGGGACGGGGACGGTTTAGGGTCCAGGTGAGGGTACGAGAACGCTTTAGGGGGAGCGTACGTGTGAGGGCGCGGTTTAGTGTCAGCGTACGGGTTAGGATTAGGGGACGGGTGAGGGTCTGGCTTCGGGGAAGGGTTAGGGTTAGGGTTCGGGCTAGGGTTAGGGTTAGGGGACGGGGACGGTTTAGGGTCCAGGTGAGGGTACGACAACGCTTTAGGGGGAGCGTACGTGTGAGGGCGCGGGTTAGTGTCAGCGTACGGGTTAGGATTAGGGGACGGGTGAGGGTCAGGCTTCGGGGAAGGGTTAGGGTTAGGGTTCGGGCTAGGGTTAGGGTTAGGGGACGGGGACGGTTTAGGGTCCAGGTGAAGGTACGACAACGCTTTAGGGGGAGCGTACGTGTGAGGGCGCGGGTTAGTGTCAGCGTACGGGTTAGGATTAGGGGACGGGTGAGGGTCAGGCTTCGGGGAAGGGTTAGGGTTAGGGTTCGGGCTATGGTTAGGGTTAGGGGACGGGGACGGTTTAGGGTCCAGGTGAGGGTACGACAACGCTTTAGGGGGAGCGTACGTGTGAGGGCGCAGGTTAGTGTCAGCGTACGGGTTAGGATTAGGGGACGGGTGAGGGTCAGGCTTCGGGGCAGGGTTAGGGTTAGGGTTCGGGCTAGGGTTAGGGTTAGGGGACGGGGACGGTTTAGGGTCCAGGTGAGGGTACGACAACGCTTTAGGGGGAGCGTACGTGTGAGGGCGCGGTTTAGTGTCAGCGTACGGGTTAGGATTAGGGGACGGGTGAGGGTCAGGCTTCGGGGAAGGGTTAGGGTTAGGGTTCGGGCTAGGGTTAGGGTTAGGGGACGGGGACGGTTTAGGATCCAGGTGAGGGTACGACAACGCTTTAGGGGGTGCGTACGTGTGAGGGCGCGGGTTAGTGTCAGCGTACGGGTTAGGATTAGGGGACGGGTGAGGGTCAGGCTTCGGGGAAGGGTTAGGGTTCGGGTTCGGGCTAGGGTTAGGGTTAGGGGACGGGGACGGTTTAGGGTCCAGGTGAGGGTACGACAACGCTTTAGGGGGAGCGTACGTGTGAGGGCGCGGGTTAGTGTCAGCGTAAGGGTTAGGATTAGGGGACGGGTGGGGGTCAGGCTTCGGGGAAGGGTTAGGGTTAGGGTTCGGGCTAGGTTTAGGGTTAGGGGACGGGGACGGTTTAGGGTCCAGGTGAGGGTACGACAACGCTTTAGGGGGAGCGTACGTGTGAGGGCGCGGGTTAGTGTCAGCGTACGGGTTAGGATTAGGGGACGGGTGAGGGTCAGGCTTCAGGGAAGGGTTAGGGTTAGGGTTCGGGCTAGGGTTAGGGTTAGGGGACGGGGACTGTTTAGGGTCCAGGTGAGGGTACGAGAACGCTTTAGGGGGAGCGTACGTGTGAGGGCGCGGGTTAGTGTCAGCGTACGGGTTAGGATTAGGGGACGGGTGAGGGTCAGGCTTCGGGGAAGTGTTAGGGTTCGGGTTCGGGCTAGGGTTACGGTTAGGGGACGGGGACGGTTTAGGGTCCAGGTGAGGGTATGACAACGCTTTAGGCGGGGCGTACGTGTGAGGGCGCGGGTTAGTGTCAGCGTACGGGTTAGGATTATGGGACGGGTGAGGGTCAGGCTTCGGGGAAGGGTTAGGGTTAGGGTTCGGGCTAGGGTTAGGGTTAGGGGACGGGGACGGTTTAGGGTCCAGGTGAGGGTACGACAACGCTTTAGGGGGAGCGTACGTGTGAGGGCGCGGGTTAGTGTCAGCGTACGGGTTAGGATTAGGGGACGGGTGAGGGTCAGGCTTCGGGGAAGGGTTAGGGTTAGGGTTCGGGCTAGGGTTAGGGGACGGGGACGGTTTAGGGTCCAGGTGAGGGTACGACAACGCTTTAGGGGGAGCGTACGTGTGAGGGCGCGGGTTAGTGTCAGCGTACGGGTTAGGATTAGGGGACGGGTGAGGGTCAGTCTTCGGGGAAGGGTTAGGGTTAGGGTTCGGGCTAGGGTTAGGGTTAGGGGACGGGGACGGTTTAGGGTCCAGGTGAGGGTACGACAACGCTTTAGGGGGAGCGTACGTGTGAGGGCGCGGTTTAGTGTCAGCGTACGGGTTAGGATTAGGGGACGGGTGAGGGTCAGGCTTCGGGGAAGGGTTAGGGTTAGGGTTCGGGCTAGGGTTAGGGTTAGGGGACGGGGACGGTTTAGGGTCCAGGTGAGGGTATGACAACACTTTAGGGGGAGCGTACGTGTGAGGGCGCGGGTTAGTGTCAGCGTACGGGTTAGGATTAGGGGACGGGTGAGGGTCAGGCTTCGGGGAAGGGTTAGGGATAGGGTTTGGGCTAGGGTTAGGGTTAGGGGATGGGGACGGTTTAGGGTCCAGGTGAGGGTACGACAACGCTTTAGGGGGAGCGTACGTGTGAGGGTGTGGGTTAGTGTCAGCCTACGGGTTAGGATTAGGGGATGGGTGAGGGTCAGGCTTCGGGGAAGGGTTAGGGTTAGTGTTCGGGCTAGGGTTAGGGTTAGGGGACGGGGACGGTTTAGGGTCCAGGTGAGGGTACGACAATGCTTTAGGGGGAGCGTACGTGTGAGGGCGCGGGTTAGTGTCAGCGTACGGGTTAGGATTAGGGGACGGGTGAGGGTCAGGCTTCGGGGAAGGGTTAGGGTTAGGGTTCGGGCTAGGGTAAGGGTTAGGGGACGGGGACGGTTTAGGGTCCAGGTGAGGGTACGACAACGCTTTAGGGGGTGCGTACGTGTGAGGGCGCGAGTTAGTGTCAGCGTACGGGTTAGGATTAGGGGACGGGTGAGGGTCAGGCTTCGGGGAAGGGTTAGGGTTCGGGTTTGGGCTAGGGTTAGGGTTAGGGGACGGGGACGGTTTAGGGTCCAGGTGAGGGTACGACAACGCTTTAGGGGGAGCGTACGTGTGAGGGCGCGGGTTAGTGTCAGCGTAAGGGTTAGGATTAGGGGACGGGTGGGGGTCAGGCTTCGGGGAAGGGTTAGGGTTAGGGTTCGGGCTAGGTTTAGGGTTAGGGGACGGGGACGGTTTAGGGTCCAGGTGAGGGTACGACAACGCTTTAGGGGGAGCGTACGTGTGAGGGCGCGGGTTAGTGTTAGCGTACGGGTTAGGATTAGGGGACGGGTGAGGGTCAGGCTTCGGGGAAGGGTTAGGGTTAGGGTTCGGGCTAGGATTAGGGTTAGGGGACGGGGACGGTTTAGGGTCCAGGTGAGGGTACGACAACGCTTTAGGGTGAGCGTACGTGTGAGGGCGTGGGTTAGTGTCAGCGTACGGGTTAGGATTAGGGGACGGGTGAGGGTCAGGCTTCGGGGCAGGGTTAGGGTTAGGGTTCGGGCTAGGGTTAGGGTTAGGGGACGGGGACGGTTTAGGGTCCAGGTGAGGGTACGACAACGCTTTAGGGGGAGCGTACGTGTGAGGGCGCGGGTTAGTGTCAGCGTACGGGTTAGGATTAGGGGACGGGTGAGGGTCAGGCTTCGGGGAAGGGTTAGGGTTAGGGTTCGGGCTAGGGTTAGGGTTAGGGGACGGGGACGGTTTAGGGTCCAGGTGAGGGTACGACAACGCTTTAGGGGGAGCGTACGTGTGAGGGCGCGGGTTAGTGTCAGCGTACGGGTTAGGATTAGGGGACGGGTGAGGGTCAGGCTTCGGGGAAGGGTTAGGGTTAGGGTTCGGGCTAGGGTTAGGGTTAGGGGACGGGGACGGTTTAGGGTCCAGGTGAGGGTACGACAACGCTTTAGGGGGAGCGTACGTGTGAGGGCGCGGGTTAGTGTCAGCGTACGGGTTAGGATTAGGGGACGGGTGAGGGTCAGGCTTCGGGGCAGGGTTAGGGTTAGGGTTCGGGCTAGGGTTAGGGTTAGGGGACGGGGACGGTTTAGGGTCCAGGTGAGGGTACGACAACGCTTTAGGGGGAGCGTACGTGTGAGGGCGCGGGTTAGTGTCAGCGTACGGGTTAGGATTAGGGGACGGGTGAGGGTCAGGCTTTGGGGAAGGGTTAGGGTTAGGGTTCGGGCTAGGGTTAGGGTTAGGGGACGGGGACGGTTTAGGGTCCAGGTGAGGGTACGACAACGCTTTAGGGGGAGCGTACGTGTGAGGGCGCGGGTTAGTGTCAGCGTACGGGTTAGGATTAGGGGACGGGTGAGGGTCAGGCTTCGGGGAAGGGTTAGGGTTCGGGTTCGGGCTAGGGCTAGGGTTAGGGGATGGGGAAGGTTTAGGGTCCAGGTGAGGGTACGACAACGCTTTAGGGGGAGCGTACGTGTGAGGGCGCGGGTTAGTGTCAGCGTACGGGTTAAGATTAGGGGACGGGTGAGGGTCAGTCTTCGGGGAAGGGTTAGGGTTAGGGTTCGGGCTAGGGTTAGGGTTAGGGGACGGGGACGGTTTAGGGTCCAGGTGAGGGTACGACAACGCTTTAGGAGGAGCGTACGTGTGAGGGCGCGGTTTAGTGTCAGCGTACGGGTTAGGATTAGGGGACGGGTGAGGGTCAGGCTTCAGGGAAGGGTTAGGGTTAGGGTTCGGGCTAGGGTTAGGGTTAGGGGACGGGGACTGTTTAGGGTCCAGGTGAGGGTACGACAACGCTTTAGGGGGAGCGTACGTGTGAGGGCGCGGGTTAGTGTCAGCGTACGGGTTAGGATTAGGGGACGGGTGAGGGTCAGGCTTCGGGGAAGTGTTAGGGTTCGGGTTCGGGCTAGGGTTACGGTTAGGGGACGGGGACGGTTTAGGGTCCAGGTGAGGGTATGACAACGCTTTAGGGGGAGCGTACGTGTGAGGGCGCGGGTTAGTGTCAGCGTACGGGTTAGGATTAGGGGACGGGTGAGGGTCAGGCTTCGGGGAAGGGTTAGGGTTAGGGTTCGGGCTAGGGTTAGGGTTAGGGGACGGGGACGGTTTAGGGTCCAGGTGAGGGTACGACAACGCTTTAGGGGGAGCGTACGTGTGAGGGCGCGGGTTAGTGTCAGCGTACGGGTTAGGATTAGGGGATGGGTGAGGGTCAGGCTTCGGGGAAGGGTTAGGGTTAGGGTTCGGGCTAGGGTTAGGGTTAGGGGACGGGGACGGTTTAGGGTCCAGGTGAGGGTACGACAACGCTTTAGGGGGAGCGTACGTGTGAGGGCGCGGGTTAGTGTCAGCGTACGGGTTAGGATTAGGGGACGGGTGAGGGTCAGGCTTCGGGGAAGGGTTAGGGTTAGGGTTCGGGCTAGGATTAGGGTTAGGGGACGGGGACGGTTTAGGGTCCAGGTGAGGTTACGACAACGCTTTAGGGTGAGCGTACGTGTGAGGGCGTGGGTTAGTGTCAGCGTACGGGTTAGGATTAGGGGACGGGTGAGGGTCAGGCTTCGGGGAAGGGTTAGGGTTAGGGTTCGGGCTAGGGTTAGGGTTAGGGGACGGGGACGGTTTAGGGTCCAGGTGAGGGTACGACAACGCTTTAGGGGGAGCGTACGTGTGAGGGCGCGGGTTAGTGTCAGCGTACGGGTTAGGATTAGGGGACGGGTGAGGGTCTGGCTTCGGGGAAGGTTTAGGGTTAGGGTTCGGGCTATGGTTAGGGTTAGGGGACGGGGACGGTTTAGGGTCCAGGTGAGGGTACGACAACGCTTTAGGGGGAGCGTACGTGTGAGGGCGCGGGTTAGTGTCAGCGTACGGGTTAGGATTAGGGGACGGGTGAGGGTCAGGCTTCGGGGAAGGGTTAGGGTTAGGGTTCGGGCTAGGGTTAGGGTTAGGGGACGGGGACGGTTTAGGGTCCAGGTGAGGGTACGAGAACGCTTTAGGGGGAGCGTACGTGTGAGGGCGCGGTTTAGTGTCAGCGTACGGGTTAGGATTAGGGGACGGGTGAGGGTCTGGCTTCGGGGAAGGGTTAGGGTTAGGGTTCGGGCTAGGGTTAGGGTTAGGGGACGGGGACGGTTTAGGGTCCAGGTGAGGGTACGACAACGCTTTAGGGGGAGCGTACGTTTGAGGGCGCGGGTTAGTGTCAGCGTACGGGTTAGGATTAGGGGACGGGTGAGGGTCAGGCTTCGGGGAAGGGTTAGGGTTAGGGTTCGGGCTAGGGTTAGGGTTAGGGGACGGGGACGGTTTAGGGTCCAGGTGAAGGTACGACAACGCTTTAGGGGGAGCGTACGTGTGAGGGCGCGGGTTAGTGTCAGCGTACGGGTTAGGATTAGGGGACGGGTGAGGGTCAGGCTTCGGGGAAGGGTTAGGGTTAGGGTTCGGGCTATGGTTAGGGTTAGGGGACGGGGACGGTTTAGGGTCCAGGTGAGGGTACGACAACGCTTTAGGGGGAGCGTACGTGTGAGGGCGCGGGTTAGTGTCAGCGTACGGGTTAGGATTAGGGGACGGGTGAGGGTCAGGCTTCGGGGCAGGGTTAGGGTTAGGGTTCGGGCTAGGGTTAGGGTTAGGGGACGGGGACGGTTTAGGGTCCAGGTGAGGGTACGACAACGCTTTAGGGGGAGCGTACGTGTGAGGGCGCGGTTTAGTGTCAGCGTACGGGTTAGGATTAGGGGACGGGTGAGGGTCAGGCTTCGGGGAAGGGTTAGGGTTAGGGTTCGGGCTAGGGTTAGGGTTAGGGGACGGGGACGGTTTAGGATCCAGGTGAGGGTACGACAACGCTTTAGGGGGTGCGTACGTGTGAGGGCGCGGGTTAGTGTCAGCGTACGGGTTAGGATTAGGGGACGGGTGAGGGTCAGGCTTCGGGGAAGGGTTAGGGTTCGGGTTCGGGCTAGGGTTAGGGTTAGGGGACGGGGACGGTTTAGGGTCCAGGTGAGGGTACGACAACGCTTTAGGGGGAGCGTACGTGTGAGGGCGCGGGTTAGTGTCAGCGTAAGGGTTAGGATTAGGGGACGGGTGGGGGTCAGGCTTCGGGGAAGGGTTAGGGTTAGGGTTCGGGCTAGGTTTAGGGTTAGGGGACGGGGACGGTTTAGGGTCCAGGTGAGGGTACGACAACGCTTTAGGGGGAGCGTACGTGTGAGGGCGCGGGTTAGTGTCAGCGTACGGGTTAGGATTAGGGGACGGGTGAGGGTCAGGCTTCAGGGAAGGGTTAGGGTTAGGGTTCGGGCTAGGGTTAGGGTTAGGGGACGGGGACTGTTTAGGGTCCAGGTGAGGGTACGAGAACGCTTTAGGGGGAGCGTACGTGTGAGGGCGCGGGTTAGTGTCAGCGTACGGGTTAGGATTAGGGGACGGGTGAGGGTCAGGCTTCGGGGAAGTGTTAGGGTTCGGGTTCGGGCTAGGGTTACGGTTAGGGGACGGGGACGGTTTAGGGTCCAGGTGAGGGTATGACAACGCTTTAGGCGGGGCGTACGTGTGAGGGCGCGGGTTAGTGTCAGCGTACGGGTTAGGATTATGGGACGGGTGAGGGTCAGGCTTCGGGGAAGGGTTAGGGTTAGGGTTCGGGCTAGGGTTAGGGTTAGGGGACGGGGACGGTTTAGGGTCCAGGTGAGGGTACGACAACGCTTTAGGGGGAGCGTACGTGTGAGGGCGCGGGTTAGTGTCAGCGTACGGGTTTGGATTAGGGGACGGGTGAGGGTCAGGCTTCGGGGAAGGGTTAGGGTTAGGGTTCGGGCTAGGGTTAGGGGACGGGGACGGTTTAGGGTCCAGGTGAGGGTACGACAACGCTTTAGGGGGAGCGTACGTGTGAGGGCGCGGGTTAGTGTCAGCGTACGGGTTAGGATTAGGGGACGGGTGAGGGTCAGTCTTCGGGGAAGGGTTAGGGTTAGGGTTCGGGCTAGGGTTAGGGTTAGGGGACGGGGACGGTTTAGGGTCCAGGTGAGGGTACGACAACGCTTTAGGGGGAGCGTACGTGTGAGGGCGTGGTTTAGTGTCAGCGTACGGGTTAGGATTAGGGTACGGGTGAGGGTCAGGCTTCGGGGAAGGGTTAGGGTTAGGGTTCGGGCTAGGGTTAGGGTTAGGGGACGGGGACGGTTTAGGGTCCAGGTGAGGGTATGACAACACTTTAGGGGGAGCGTACGTGTGAGGGCGCGGGTTAGTGTCAGCGTACGGGTTAGGATTAGGGGACGGGTGAGGGTCAGGCTTCGGGGAAGGGTTAGGGATAGGGTTTGGGCTAGGGTTAGGGTTAGGGGATGGGGACGGTTTAGGGTCCAGGTGAGGGTACGACAACGCTTTAGGGGGAGCGTACGTGTGAGGGTGTGGGTTAGTGTCAGCCTACGGGTTAGGATTAGGGGATGGGTGAGGGTCAGGCTTCGGGGAAGGGTTAGGGTTAGTGTTCGGGCTAGGGTTAGGGTTAGGGGACGGGGACGGTTTAGGGTCCAGGTGAGGGTACGACAATGCTTTAGGGGGAGCGTACGTGTGAGGGCGCGGGTTAGTGTCAGCGTACGGGTTAGGATTAGGGGACGGGTGAGGGTCAGGCTTCGGGGAAGGGTTAGGGTTAGGGTTCGGGCTAGGGTAAGGGTTAGGGGACGGGGACGGTTTAGGGTCCAGGTGAGGGTACGACAACGCTTTAGGGGGTGCGTACGTGTGAGGGCGCGAGTTAGTGTCAGCGTACGGGTTAGGATTAGGGGACGGGTGAGGGTCAGGCTTCGGGGAAGGGTTAGGGTTCGGGTTTGGGCTAGGGTTAGGGTTAGGGGACGGGGACGGTTTAGGGTCCAGGTGAGGGTACGACAACGCTTTAGGGGGAGCGTACGTGTGAGGGCGCGGGTTAGTGTCAGCGTAAGGGTTAGGATTAGGGGACGGGTGGGGGTCAGGCTTCGGGGAAGGGTTAGGGTTAGGGTTCGGGCTAGGTTTAGGGTTAGGGGACGGGGACGGTTTAGGGTCCAGGTGAGGGTACGACAACGCTTTAGGGGGAGCGTACGTGTGAGGGCGCGGGTTAGTGTTAGCGTACGGGTTAGGATTAGGGGACGGGTGAGGGTCAGGCTTCGGGGAAGGGTTAGGGTTAGGGTTCGGGCTAGGGTTACGGTTAGGGGACGGGGACGGTTTAGGGTCCAGGTGAGGGTACGACAACGCTTTAGGGGGAGCGTACGTGTGAGGGCGCGGGTTAGTGTCAGCGTACGGGTTAGGATTAGGGGACGGGTGAGGGTCAGGCTTCGGGGAAGGGTTAGGGTTAGGGTTCGGGCTAGGGTTAGGGTTAGGGGACGGGGACGGTTTAGGGTCCAGGTGAGGGTACGACAACGCTTTAGGGGGAGCGTACGTGTGAGGGCGCGGGTTAGTGTCAGCGTACGGGTTAGGATTAGGGGACGGGTGAGGGTCAGGCTTCGGGGCAGGGTTAGGGTTAGGGTTCGGGCTAGGGTTAGGGTTAGGGGACGGGGACGGTTTAGGGTCCAGGTGAGGGTACGACAACGCTTTAGGGGGAGCGTACGTGTGAGGGCGCGGGTTAGTGTCAGCGTACGGGTTAGGATTAGGGGACGGGTGAGGGTCAGGCTTTGGGGAAGGGTTAGGGTTAGGGTTCGGGCTAGGGTTAGGGTTAGGGGACGGGGACGGTTTAGGGTCCAGGTGAGGGTACGACAACGCTTTAGGGGGAGCGTACGTGTGAGGGCGCGGGTTAGTGTCAGCGTACGGGTTAGGATTAGGGGATGGGTGAGGGTCAGGCTTCGGGGAAGGGTTAGGGTTAGGGTTCGGGCTAGGGTTAGGGTTAGGGGACGGGGACGGTTTAGGGTCCAGGTGAGGGTACGACAACGCTTTAGGGGGAGCGTACGTGTGAGGGCGCGGGTTAGTGTCAGCGTACGGGTTAGGATTAGGGGACGGGTGAGGGTCAGGCTTCGGGGAAGGGTTAGGGTTAGGGTTCGGGCTAGGATTAGGGTTAGGGGACGGGGACGGTTTAGGGTCCAGGTGAGGTTACGACAACGCTTTAGGGTGAGCGTACGTGTGAGGGCGTGGGTTAGTGTCAGCGTACGGGTTAGGATTAGGGGACGGGTGAGGGTCAGGCTTCGGGGAAGGGTTAGGGTTAGGGTTCGGGCTAGGGTTAGGGTTAGGGGACGGGGACGGTTTAGGGTCCAGGTGAGGGTACGACAACGCTTTAGGGGGAGCGTACGTGTGAGGGCGCGGGTTAGTGTCAGCGTACGGGTTAGGATTAGGGGACGGGTGAGGGTCTGGCTTCGGGGAAGGGTTAGGGTTAGGGTTCGGGCTATGGTTAGGGTTAGGGGACGGGGACGGTTTAGGGTCCAGGTGAGGGTACGACAACGCTTTAGGGGGAGCGTACGTGTGAGGGCGCGGGTTAGTGTCAGCGTACGGGTTAGGATTAGGGGACGGGTGAGGGTCAGGCTTCGGGGAAGGGTTAGGGTTAGGGTTCGGGCTAGGGTTAGGGTTAGGGGACGGGGACGGTTTAGGGTCCAGGTGAGGGTACGAGAACGCTTTAGGGGGAGCGTACGTGTGAGGGCGCGGTTTAGTGTCAGCGTACGGGTTAGGATTAGGGGACGGGTGAGGGTCTGGCTTCGGGGAAGGGTTAGGGTTAGGGTTCGGGCTAGGGTTAGGGTTAGGGGACGGGGACGGTTTAGGGTCCAGGTGAGGGTACGACAACGCTTTAGGGGGAGCGTACGTGTGAGGGCGCGGGTTAGTGTCAGCGTACGGGTTAGGATTAGGGGACGGGTGAGGGTCAGGCTTCGGGGAAGGGTTAGGGTTAGGGTTCGGGCTAGGGTTAGGGTTAGGGGACGGGGACGGTTTAGGGTCCAGGTGAAGGTACGACAACGCTTTAGGGGGAGCGTACGTGTGAGGGCGCGGGTTAGTGTCAGCGTACGGGTTAGGATTAGGGGACGGGTGAGGGTCAGGCTTCGGGGAAGGGTTAGGGTTAGTGTTCGGGCTATGGTTAGGGTTAGGGGACGGGGACGGTTTAGGGTCCAGGTGAGGGTACGACAACGCTTTAGGGGGAGCGTACGTGTGAGGGCGCGGGTTAGTGTCAGCGTACGGGTTAGGATTAGGGGACGGGTGAGGGTCAGGCTTCGGGGCAGGGTTAGGGTTAGGGTTCGGGCTAGGGTTAGGGTTAGGGGACGGGGACGGTTTAGGGTCCAGGTGAGGGTACGACAACGCTTTAGGGGGAGCGTACGTGTGAGGGCGCGGTTTAGTGTCAGCGTACGGGTTAGGATTAGGGGACGGGTGAGGGTCAGGCTTCGGGGAAGGGTTAGGGTTAGGGTTCGGGCTAGGGTTAGGGTTAGGGGACGGGGACGGTTTAGGGTCCAGGTGAGGGTATGACAACGCTTTAGGGGGAGCGTACGTGTGAGGGCGCGGGTTAGTGTCAGCGTACGGGTTAGGATTAGGGGACGGGTGAGGGTCAGGCTTCGGGGAAGGGTTAGGGTTAGGGTTCGGGCTAGGATTAGGGTTAGGGGACGGGGACGGTTTAGGGTCCAGGTGAGGTTACGACAACGCTTTAGGGTGAGCGTACGTGTGAGGGCGTGGGTTAGTGTCAGCGTACGGGTTAGGATTAGGGGACGGGTGAGGGTCAGGCTTCGGGGAAGGGTTAGGGTTAGGGTTCGGGCTAGGGTTAGGGTTAGGGGACGGGGACGGTTTAGGGTCCAGGTGAGGGTACGACAACGCTTTAGGGGGAGCGTACGTGTGAGGGCGCGGGTTAGTGTCAGCGTACGGGTTAGGATTAGGGGACGGGTGAGGGTCAGGCTTCGGGGAAGGGTTAGGGTTAGGGTTCGGGCTAGGGTTAGGGTTAGGGGACGGGGACGGTTTAGGGTCCAGGTGAGGGTACGAGAACGCTTTAGGGGGAGCGTACGTGTGAGGGCGCGGTTTAGTGTCAGCGTACGGGTTAGGATTAGGGGACGGGTGAGGGTCTGGCTTCGGGGAAGGGTTAGGGTTAGGGTTCGGGCTAGGGTTAGGGTTAGGGGACGGGGACGGTTTAGGGTCCAGGTGAGGGTACGACAACGCTTTAGGGGGAGCGTACGTGTGAGGGCGCGGGTTAGTGTCAGCGTACGGGTTAGGATTAGGGGACGGGTGAGGGTCAGGCTTCGGGGAAGGGTTAGGGTTAGGGTTCGGGCTAGGGTTAGGGTTAGGGGACGGGGACGGTTTAGGGTCCAGGTGAGGGTACGACAACGCTTTAGGGGGAGCGTACGTGTGAGGGCGCGGGTTAGTGTCAGCGTACGGGTTAGGATTAGGGGACGGGTGAGGGTCAGGCTTCGGGGAAGGGTTAGGGTTAGGGTTCGGGCTATGGTTAGGGTTAGGGGACGGGGACGGTTTAGGGTCCAGGTGAGGGTACGACAACGCTTTAGGGGGAGCGTACGTGTGAGGGCGCGGGTTAGTGTCAGCGTACGGGTTAGGATTAGGGGACGGGTGAGGGTCAGGCTTCGGGGCAGGGTTAGGGTTAGGGTTCGGGCTAGGGTTAGGGTTAGGGGACGGGGACGGTTTAGGGTCCAGGTGAGGGTACGACAACCCTTTAGGGGGAGCGTACGTGTGAGGGCGCGGTTTAGTGTCAGCGTACGGGTTAGGATTAGGGGACGGGTGAGGGTCAGGCTTCGGGGAAGGGTTAGGGTTAGGGTTCGGGCTAGGGTTAGGGTTAGGGGACGGGGACGGTTTAGGGTCCAGGTGAGGGTACGACAACACTTTAGGGGGAGCGTACGTGTGAGGGCGCGGGTTAGTGTCAGCGTACGGGTTAGGATTAGGGGACGGGTGAGGGTCAGGCTTCGGGGAAGGGTTAGGGATAGGGTTTGGGCTAGGGTTAGGGTTAGGGGATGGGGACGGTTTAGGGTCCAGGTGAGGGTACGACAACGCTTTAGGGGGAGCGTACGTGTGAGGGCGTGGGTTAGTGTCAGCGTACAGGTTAGGATTAGGGGACGGGTGAGGGTCAGGCTTCGGGGAAGGGTTAGGGTTAGGGTTCGGGCTAGGGTTAGGGTTAGGGGACGGGGACGGTTTAGGGTCCAGGTGAGGGTACGACAACGCTTTAGGGGGAGCGTACGTGTGAGGGCGCGGGTTAGTGTCAGCGTACGGGTTAGGATTAGGGGACGGGTGAGGGTCAGGCTTCGGGGAAGGGTTAGGGTTCGGGTTCGGGCTAGGGTTAGGGTTAGGGGACGGGGACGGTTTAGGGTCCAGGTGAGGGTACGACAACGCTTTAGGGGGAGCGTACGTGTGAGGGCGCGGGTTAGTGTCAGCGTACGGGTTAGGATTAGGGGACGGGTGAGGGTCAGGCTTTGGGGAAGGTTTACGGTTCGGGTTCGTTCTAGGGTTAGGGTTAGGGGACGGGGACGGTTTAGGGTCCAGGTGAGGGTACGACAACGCTTTAGGGGGAGCGTACGTGTGAGGGCGCGGGTTAGTGTCAGCGTACGGGTTAGGATTAGGGGACGGGTGAGGGTCAGGCTTTGGGGAAGGGTTACAGTTCGGGTTCGGTCTAGGGTTAGGGTTAGGGGACGGGGACGGTTTCGGGTCCAGGTGAGGGTTCGACAACGCTTTAGGGGGAGCGTACGTGTGAGGGCATGGGTTAGTGTCAGCGTACGGGTTAGGATTAGGGGACGGGTGAGGGTCAGGCTTCGGGGAAGGGTTAGGGTTAGGGTTCGGGCTAGGATTAGGGTTAGGGGACGGGGACGGTTTAAGGTCCAGGTGAGGGTACGACAACGCTTTAGGGTGAGCGTACGTGTGAGGGCGTGGGTTAGTGTCAGCGTACGGGTTAGGATTAGGGGACGGGTGAGGGTCAGGCTTCGGGGCAGGGTTAGGGTTAGGGTTCGGGCTAGGGTTAGGGTTAGGGGACGGGGACGGTTTAGGGTCCAGGTGAGGGTACGACAACGCTTTAGGGGGAGCGTACGTGTGAGGGCGCGGGTTAGTGTCAGCGTACGGGTTAGGATTAGGGGACGGGTGAGGGTCAGGCTTCGGGGAAGGGTTAGGGTTAGGGTTCGGGCTAGGGTTAGGGTTAGGGGACGGGGACGGTTTAGGGTCCAGGTGAGGGTACGACAACGCTTTAGGGGGAGCGTACGTGTGAGGGCGCGGGTTAGTGTCAGCGTACGGGTTAGGATTAGGGGACGGGTGAGGGTCAGGCTTCGGGGAAGGGTTAGGGTTAGGGTTCGGGCTAGGGTTAGGGTTAGGGGACGGGGACCGTTTAGGGTCCAGGTGAGGGTACGACAACGCTTTAGGGGGAGCGTACGTGTGAGGGCGCGGGTTAGTGTCAGCGTACGGGTTAGGATTAGGGGACGGGTGAGGGTCAGGCTTCGGGGCAGGGTTAGGGTTAGGGTTCGGGCTAGGGTTAGGGTTAGGGGACGGGGACGGTTTAGGGTCCAGGTGAGGGTACGACAACGCTTTAGGGGGAGCGTACGTGTGAGGGCGCGGGTTAGTGTCAGCGTACGGGTTAGGATTAGGGGACGGGTGAGGGTCAGGCTTCGGGGAAGGGTTAGGGTTCGGGTTCGGGCTAGGGCTAGGGTTAGGGGATGGGGAAGGTTTAGGGTCCAGGTGAGGGTACGACAACGCTTTAGGGGGAGCGTACGTGTGAGGGCGCGGGTTAGTGTCAGCGTACGGGTTAAGATTAGGGGACGGGTGAGGGTCAGTCTTCGGGGAAGGGTTAGGGTTAGGGTTCGGGCTAGGGTTAGGGTTAGGGGACGGGGACGGTTTAGGGTCCAGGTGAGGGTACGACAACGCTTTAGGAGGAGCGTACGTGTGAGGGCGCGGTTTAGTGTCAGCGTACGGGTTAGGATTAGGGGACGGGTGAGGGTCAGGCTTCAGGGAAGGGTTAGGGTTAGGGTTCGGGCTAGGGTTAGGGTTAGGGGACGGGGACTGTTTAGGGTCCAGGTGAGGGTACGACAACGCTTTAGGGGGAGCGTACGTGTGAGGGCGCGGGTTAGTGTCAGCGTACGGGTTAGGATTAGGGGACGGGTGAGGGTCAGGCTTCGGGGAAGTGTTAGGGTTCGGGTTCGGGCTAGGGTTACGGTTAGGGGACGGGGACGGTTTAGGGTCCAGGTGAGGGTATGACAACGCTTTAGGGGGAGCGTACGTGTGAGGGCGCGGGTTAGTGTCAGCGTACGGGTTAGGATTAGGGGACGGGTGAGGGTCAGGCTTCGGGGAAGGGTTAGGGTTAGGGTTCGGGCTAGGGTTAGGGTTAGGGGACGGGGACGGTTTAGGGTCCAGGTGAGGGTACGACAACGCTTTAGGGGGAGCGTACGTGTGAGGGCGCGGGTTAGTGTCAGCGTACGGGTTAGGATTAGGGGATGGGTGAGGGTCAGGCTTCGGGGAAGGGTTAGGGTTAGGGTTCGGGCTAGGGTTAGGGTTAGGGGACGGGGACGGTTTAGGGTCCAGGTGAGGGTACGACAACGCTTTAGGGGGAGCGTACGTGTGAGGGCGCGGGTTAGTGTCAGCGTACGGGTTAGGATTAGGGGACGGGTGAGGGTCAGGCTTCGGGGAAGGGTTAGGGTTAGGGTTCGGGCTAGGATTAGGGTTAGGGGACGGGGACGGTTTAGGGTCCAGGTGAGGTTACGACAACGCTTTAGGGTGAGCGTACGTGTGAGGGCGTGGGTTAGTGTCAGCGTACGGGTTAGGATTAGGGGACGGGTGAGGGTCAGGCTTCGGGGAAGGGTTAGGGTTAGGGTTCGGGCTAGGGTTAGGGTTAGGGGACGGGGACGGTTTAGGGTCCAGGTGAGGGTACGACAACGCTTTAGGGGGAGCGTACGTGTGAGGGCGCGGGTTAGTGTCAGCGTACGGGTTAGGATTAGGGGACGGGTGAGGGTCTGGCTTCGGGGAAGGGTTAGGGTTAGGGTTCGGGCTATGGTTAGGGTTAGGGGACGGGGACGGTTTAGGGTCCAGGTGAGGGTACGACAACGCTTTAGGGGGAGCGTACGTGTGAGGGCGCGGGTTAGTGTCAGCGTACGGGTTAGGATTAGGGGACGGGTGAGGGTCAGGCTTCGGGGAAGGGTTAGGGTTAGGGTTCGGGCTAGGGTTAGGGTTAGGGGACGGGGACGGTTTAGGGTCCAGGTGAGGGTACGAGAACGCTTTAGGGGGAGCGTACGTGTGAGGGCGCGGTTTAGTGTCAGCGTACGGGTTAGGATTAGGGGACGGGTGAGGGTCTGGCTTCGGGGAAGGGTTAGGGTTAGGGTTCGGGCTAGGGTTAGGGTTAGGGGACGGGGACGGTTTAGGGTCCAGGTGAGGGTACGACAACGCTTTAGGGGGAGCGTACGTGTGAGGGCGCGGGTTAGTGTCAGCGTACGGGTTAGGATTAGGGGACGGGTGAGGGTCAGGCTTCGGGGAAGGGTTAGGGTTAGGGTTCGGGCTAGGGTTAGGGTTAGGGGACGGGGACGGTTTAGGGTCCAGGTGAAGGTACGACAACGCTTTAGGGGGAGCGTACGTGTGAGGGCGCGGGTTAGTGTCAGCGTACGGGTTAGGATTAGGGGACGGGTGAGGGTCAGGCTTCGGGGAAGGGTTAGGGTTAGGGTTCGGGCTATGGTTAGGGTTAGGGGACGGGGACGGTTTAGGGTCCAGGTGAGGGTACGACAACGCTTTAGGGGGAGCGTACGTGTGAGGGCGCAGGTTAGTGTCAGCGTACGGGTTAGGATTAGGGGACGGGTGAGGGTCAGGCTTCGGGGCAGGGTTAGGGTTAGGGTTCGGGCTAGGGTTAGGGTTAGGGGACGGGGACGGTTTAGGGTCCAGGTGAGGGTACGACAACGCTTTAGGGGGAGCGTACGTGTGAGGGCGCGGTTTAGTGTCAGCGTACGGGTTAGGATTAGGGGACGGGTGAGGGTCAGGCTTCGGGGAAGGGTTAGGGTTAGGGTTCGGGCTAGGGTTAGGGTTAGGGGACGGGGACGGTTTAGGATCCAGGTGAGGGTACGACAACGCTTTAGGGGGTGCGTACGTGTGAGGGCGCGGGTTAGTGTCAGCGTACGGGTTAGGATTAGGGGACGGGTGAGGGTCAGGCTTCGGGGAAGGGTTAGGGTTCGGGTTCGGGCTAGGGTTAGGGTTAGGGGACGGGGACGGTTTAGGGTCCAGGTGAGGGTACGACAACGCTTTAGGGGGAGCGTACGTGTGAGGGCGCGGGTTAGTGTCAGCGTAAGGGTTAGGATTAGGGGACGGGTGGGGGTCAGGCTTCGGGGAAGGGTTAGGGTTAGGGTTCGGGCTAGGTTTAGGGTTAGGGGACGGGGACGGTTTAGGGTCCAGGTGAGGGTACGACAACGCTTTAGGGGGAGCGTACGTGTGAGGGCGCGGGTTAGTGTCAGCGTACGGGTTAGGATTAGGGGACGGGTGAGGGTCAGGCTTCAGGGAAGGGTTAGGGTTAGGGTTCGGGCTAGGGTTAGGGTTAGGGGACGGGGACTGTTTAGGGTCCAGGTGAGGGTACGAGAACGCTTTAGGGGGAGCGTACGTGTGAGGGCGCGGGTTAGTGTCAGCGTACGGGTTAGGATTAGGGGACGGGTGAGGGTCAGGCTTCGGGGAAGTGTTAGGGTTCGGGTTCGGGCTAGGGTTACGGTTAGGGGACGGGGACGGTTTAGGGTCCAGGTGAGGGTATGACAACGCTTTAGGCGGGGCGTACGTGTGAGGGCGCGGGTTAGTGTCAGCGTACGGGTTAGGATTATGGGACGGGTGAGGGTCAGGCTTCGGGGAAGGGTTAGGGTTAGGGTTCGGGCTAGGGTTAGGGTTAGGGGACGGGGACGGTTTAGGGTCCAGGTGAGGGTACGACAACGCTTTAGGGGGAGCGTACGTGTGAGGGCGCGGGTTAGTGTCAGCGTACGGGTTAGGATTAGGGGACGGGTGAGGGTCAGGCTTCGGGGAAGGGTTAGGGTTAGGGTTCGGGCTAGGGTTAGGGGACGGGGACGGTTTAGGGTCCAGGTGAGGGTACGACAACGCTTTAGGGGGAGCGTACGTGTGAGGGCGCGGGTTAGTGTCAGCGTACGGGTTAGGATTAGGGGACGGGTGAGGGTCAGTCTTCGGGGAAGGGTTAGGGTTAGGGTTCGGGCTAGGGTTAGGGTTAGGGGACGGGGACGGTTTAGGGTCCAGGTGAGGGTACGACAACGCTTTAGGGGGAGCGTACGTGTGAGGGCGCGGTTTAGTGTCAGCGTACGGGTTAGGATTAGGGGACGGGTGAGGGTCAGGCTTCGGGGAAGGGTTAGGGTTAGGGTTCGGGCTAGGGTTAGGGTTAGGGGACGGGGACGGTTTAGGGTCCAGGTGAGGGTATGACAACACTTTAGGGGGAGCGTACGTGTGAGGGCGCGGGTTAGTGTCAGCGTACGGGTTAGGATTAGGGGACGGGTGAGGGTCAGGCTTCGGGGAAGGGTTAGGGATAGGGTTTGGGCTAGGGTTAGGGTTAGGGGATGGGGACGGTTTAGGGTCCAGGTGAGGGTACGACAACGCTTTAGGGGGAGCGTACGTGTGAGGGTGTGGGTTAGTGTCAGCCTACGGGTTAGGATTAGGGGATGGGTGAGGGTCAGGCTTCGGGGAAGGGTTAGGGTTAGTGTTCGGGCTAGGGTTAGGGTTAGGGGACGGGGACGGTTTAGGGTCCAGGTGAGGGTACGACAATGCTTTAGGGGGAGCGTACGTGTGAGGGCGCGGGTTAGTGTCAGCGTACGGGTTAGGATTAGGGGACGGGTGAGGGTCAGGCTTCGGGGAAGGGTTAGGGTTAGGGTTCGGGCTAGGGTAAGGGTTAGGGGACGGGGACGGTTTAGGGTCCAGGTGAGGGTACGACAACGCTTTAGGGGGTGCGTACGTGTGAGGGCGCGAGTTAGTGTCAGCGTACGGGTTAGGATTAGGGGACGGGTGAGGGTCAGGCTTCGGGGAAGGGTTAGGGTTCGGGTTTGGGCTAGGGTTAGGGTTAGGGGACGGGGACGGTTTAGGGTCCAGGTGAGGGTACGACAACGCTTTAGGGGGAGCGTACGTGTGAGGGCGCGGGTTAGTGTCAGCGTAAGGGTTAGGATTAGGGGACGGGTGGGGGTCAGGCTTCGGGGAAGGGTTAGGGTTAGGGTTCGGGCTAGGTTTAGGGTTAGGGGACGGGGACGGTTTAGGGTCCAGGTGAGGGTACGACAACGCTTTAGGGGGAGCGTACGTGTGAGGGCGCGGGTTAGTGTTAGCGTACGGGTTAGGATTAGGGGACGGGTGAGGGTCAGGCTTCGGGGAAGGGTTAGGGTTAGGGTTCGGGCTAGGATTAGGGTTAGGGGACGGGGACGGTTTAGGGTCCAGGTGAGGGTACGACAACGCTTTAGGGTGAGCGTACGTGTGAGGGCGTGGGTTAGTGTCAGCGTACGGGTTAGGATTAGGGGACGGGTGAGGGTCAGGCTTCGGGGCAGGGTTAGGGTTAGGGTTCGGGCTAGGGTTAGGGTTAGGGGACGGGGACGGTTTAGGGTCCAGGTGAGGGTACGACAACGCTTTAGGGGGAGCGTACGTGTGAGGGCGCGGGTTAGTGTCAGCGTACGGGTTAGGATTAGGGGACGGGTGAGGGTCAGGCTTCGGGGAAGGGTTAGGGTTAGGGTTCGGGCTAGGGTTAGGGTTAGGGGACGGGGACGGTTTAGGGTCCAGGTGAGGGTACGACAACGCTTTAGGGGGAGCGTACGTGTGAGGGCGCGGGTTAGTGTCAGCGTACGGGTTAGGATTAGGGGACGGGTGAGGGTCAGGCTTCGGGGAAGGGTTAGGGTTAGGGTTCGGGCTAGGGTTAGGGTTAGGGGACGGGGACGGTTTAGGGTCCAGGTGAGGGTACGACAACGCTTTAGGGGGAGCGTACGTGTGAGGGCGCGGGTTAGTGTCAGCGTACGGGTTAGGATTAGGGGACGGGTGAGGGTCAGGCTTCGGGGCAGGGTTAGGGTTAGGGTTCGGGCTAGGGTTAGGGTTAGGGGACGGGGACGGTTTAGGGTCCAGGTGAGGGTACGACAACGCTTTAGGGGGAGCGTACGTGTGAGGGCGCGGGTTAGTGTCAGCGTACGGGTTAGGATTAGGGGACGGGTGAGGGTCAGGCTTTGGGGAAGGGTTAGGGTTAGGGTTCGGGCTAGGGTTAGGGTTAGGGGACGGGGACGGTTTAGGGTCCAGGTGAGGGTACGACAACGCTTTAGGGGGAGCGTACGTGTGAGGGCGCGGGTTAGTGTCAGCGTACGGGTTAGGATTAGGGGACGGGTGAGGGTCAGGCTTCGGGGAAGGGTTAGGGTTCGGGTTCGGGCTAGGGCTAGGGTTAGGGGATGGGGAAGGTTTAGGGTCCAGGTGAGGGTACGACAACGCTTTAGGGGGAGCGTACGTGTGAGGGCGCGGGTTAGTGTCAGCGTACGGGTTAAGATTAGGGGACGGGTGAGGGTCAGTCTTCGGGGAAGGGTTAGGGTTAGGGTTCGGGCTAGGGTTAGGGTTAGGGGACGGGGACGGTTTAGGGTCCAGGTGAGGGTACGACAACGCTTTAGGAGGAGCGTACGTGTGAGGGCGCGGTTTAGTGTCAGCGTACGGGTTAGGATTAGGGGACGGGTGAGGGTCAGGCTTCAGGGAAGGGTTAGGGTTAGGGTTCGGGCTAGGGTTAGGGTTAGGGGACGGGGACTGTTTAGGGTCCAGGTGAGGGTACGACAACGCTTTAGGGGGAGCGTACGTGTGAGGGCGCGGGTTAGTGTCAGCGTACGGGTTAGGATTAGGGGACGGGTGAGGGTCAGGCTTCGGGGAAGTGTTAGGGTTCGGGTTCGGGCTAGGGTTACGGTTAGGGGACGGGGACGGTTTAGGGTCCAGGTGAGGGTATGACAACGCTTTAGGGGGAGCGTACGTGTGAGGGCGCGGGTTAGTGTCAGCGTACGGGTTAGGATTAGGGGACGGGTGAGGGTCAGGCTTCGGGGAAGGGTTAGGGTTAGGGTTCGGGCTAGGGTTAGGGTTAGGGGACGGGGACGGTTTAGGGTCCAGGTGAGGGTACGACAACGCTTTAGGGGGAGCGTACGTGTGAGGGCGCGGGTTAGTGTCAGCGTACGGGTTAGGATTAGGGGATGGGTGAGGGTCAGGCTTCGGGGAAGGGTTAGGGTTAGGGTTCGGGCTAGGGTTAGGGTTAGGGGACGGGGACGGTTTAGGGTCCAGGTGAGGGTACGACAACGCTTTAGGGGGAGCGTACGTGTGAGGGCGCGGGTTAGTGTCAGCGTACGGGTTAGGATTAGGGGACGGGTGAGGGTCAGGCTTCGGGGAAGGGTTAGGGTTAGGGTTCGGGCTAGGATTAGGGTTAGGGGACGGGGACGGTTTAGGGTCCAGGTGAGGTTACGACAACGCTTTAGGGTGAGCGTACGTGTGAGGGCGTGGGTTAGTGTCAGCGTACGGGTTAGGATTAGGGGACGGGTGAGGGTCAGGCTTCGGGGAAGGGTTAGGGTTAGGGTTCGGGCTAGGGTTAGGGTTAGGGGACGGGGACGGTTTAGGGTCCAGGTGAGGGTACGACAACGCTTTAGGGGGAGCGTACGTGTGAGGGCGCGGGTTAGTGTCAGCGTACGGGTTAGGATTAGGGGACGGGTGAGGGTCTGGCTTCGGGGAAGGTTTAGGGTTAGGGTTCGGGCTATGGTTAGGGTTAGGGGACGGGGACGGTTTAGGGTCCAGGTGAGGGTACGACAACGCTTTAGGGGGAGCGTACGTGTGAGGGCGCGGGTTAGTGTCAGCGTACGGGTTAGGATTAGGGGACGGGTGAGGGTCAGGCTTCGGGGAAGGGTTAGGGTTAGGGTTCGGGCTAGGGTTAGGGTTAGGGGACGGGGACGGTTTAGGGTCCAGGTGAGGGTACGAGAACGCTTTAGGGGGAGCGTACGTGTGAGGGCGCGGTTTAGTGTCAGCGTACGGGTTAGGATTAGGGGACGGGTGAGGGTCTGGCTTCGGGGAAGGGTTAGGGTTAGGGTTCGGGCTAGGGTTAGGGTTAGGGGACGGGGACGGTTTAGGGTCCAGGTGAGGGTACGACAACGCTTTAGGGGGAGCGTACGTTTGAGGGCGCGGGTTAGTGTCAGCGTACGGGTTAGGATTAGGGGACGGGTGAGGGTCAGGCTTCGGGGAAGGGTTAGGGTTAGGGTTCGGGCTAGGGTTAGGGTTAGGGGACGGGGACGGTTTAGGGTCCAGGTGAAGGTACGACAACGCTTTAGGGGGAGCGTACGTGTGAGGGCGCGGGTTAGTGTCAGCGTACGGGTTAGGATTAGGGGACGGGTGAGGGTCAGGCTTCGGGGAAGGGTTAGGGTTAGGGTTCGGGCTATGGTTAGGGTTAGGGGACGGGGACGGTTTAGGGTCCAGGTGAGGGTACGACAACGCTTTAGGGGGAGCGTACGTGTGAGGGCGCGGGTTAGTGTCAGCGTACGGGTTAGGATTAGGGGACGGGTGAGGGTCAGGCTTCGGGGCAGGGTTAGGGTTAGGGTTCGGGCTAGGGTTAGGGTTAGGGGACGGGGACGGTTTAGGGTCCAGGTGAGGGTACGACAACGCTTTAGGGGGAGCGTACGTGTGAGGGCGCGGTTTAGTGTCAGCGTACGGGTTAGGATTAGGGGACGGGTGAGGGTCAGGCTTCGGGGAAGGGTTAGGGTTAGGGTTCGGGCTAGGGTTAGGGTTAGGGGACGGGGACGGTTTAGGATCCAGGTGAGGGTACGACAACGCTTTAGGGGGTGCGTACGTGTGAGGGCGCGGGTTAGTGTCAGCGTACGGGTTAGGATTAGGGGACGGGTGAGGGTCAGGCTTCGGGGAAGGGTTAGGGTTCGGGTTCGGGCTAGGGTTAGGGTTAGGGGACGGGGACGGTTTAGGGTCCAGGTGAGGGTACGACAACGCTTTAGGGGGAGCGTACGTGTGAGGGCGCGGGTTAGTGTCAGCGTAAGGGTTAGGATTAGGGGACGGGTGGGGGTCAGGCTTCGGGGAAGGGTTAGGGTTAGGGTTCGGGCTAGGTTTAGGGTTAGGGGACGGGGACGGTTTAGGGTCCAGGTGAGGGTACGACAACGCTTTAGGGGGAGCGTACGTGTGAGGGCGCGGGTTAGTGTCAGCGTACGGGTTAGGATTAGGGGACGGGTGAGGGTCAGGCTTCAGGGAAGGGTTAGGGTTAGGGTTCGGGCTAGGGTTAGGGTTAGGGGACGGGGACTGTTTAGGGTCCAGGTGAGGGTACGAGAACGCTTTAGGGGGAGCGTACGTGTGAGGGCGCGGGTTAGTGTCAGCGTACGGGTTAGGATTAGGGGACGGGTGAGGGTCAGGCTTCGGGGAAGTGTTAGGGTTCGGGTTCGGGCTAGGGTTACGGTTAGGGGACGGGGACGGTTTAGGGTCCAGGTGAGGGTATGACAACGCTTTAGGCGGGGCGTACGTGTGAGGGCGCGGGTTAGTGTCAGCGTACGGGTTAGGATTATGGGACGGGTGAGGGTCAGGCTTCGGGGAAGGGTTAGGGTTAGGGTTCGGGCTAGGGTTAGGGTTAGGGGACGGGGACGGTTTAGGGTCCAGGTGAGGGTACGACAACGCTTTAGGGGGAGCGTACGTGTGAGGGCGCGGGTTAGTGTCAGCGTACGGGTTTGGATTAGGGGACGGGTGAGGGTCAGGCTTCGGGGAAGGGTTAGGGTTAGGGTTCGGGCTAGGGTTAGGGGACGGGGACGGTTTAGGGTCCAGGTGAGGGTACGACAACGCTTTAGGGGGAGCGTACGTGTGAGGGCGCGGGTTAGTGTCAGCGTACGGGTTAGGATTAGGGGACGGGTGAGGGTCAGTCTTCGGGGAAGGGTTAGGGTTAGGGTTCGGGCTAGGGTTAGGGTTAGGGGACGGGGACGGTTTAGGGTCCAGGTGAGGGTACGACAACGCTTTAGGGGGAGCGTACGTGTGAGGGCGTGGTTTAGTGTCAGCGTACGGGTTAGGATTAGGGTACGGGTGAGGGTCAGGCTTCGGGGAAGGGTTAGGGTTAGGGTTCGGGCTAGGGTTAGGGTTAGGGGACGGGGACGGTTTAGGGTCCAGGTGAGGGTATGACAACACTTTAGGGGGAGCGTACGTGTGAGGGCGCGGGTTAGTGTCAGCGTACGGGTTAGGATTAGGGGACGGGTGAGGGTCAGGCTTCGGGGAAGGGTTAGGGATAGGGTTTGGGCTAGGGTTAGGGTTAGGGGATGGGGACGGTTTAGGGTCCAGGTGAGGGTACGACAACGCTTTAGGGGGAGCGTACGTGTGAGGGTGTGGGTTAGTGTCAGCCTACGGGTTAGGATTAGGGGATGGGTGAGGGTCAGGCTTCGGGGAAGGGTTAGGGTTAGTGTTCGGGCTAGGGTTAGGGTTAGGGGACGGGGACGGTTTAGGGTCCAGGTGAGGGTACGACAATGCTTTAGGGGGAGCGTACGTGTGAGGGCGCGGGTTAGTGTCAGCGTACGGGTTAGGATTAGGGGACGGGTGAGGGTCAGGCTTCGGGGAAGGGTTAGGGTTAGGGTTCGGGCTAGGGTAAGGGTTAGGGGACGGGGACGGTTTAGGGTCCAGGTGAGGGTACGACAACGCTTTAGGGGGTGCGTACGTGTGAGGGCGCGAGTTAGTGTCAGCGTACGGGTTAGGATTAGGGGACGGGTGAGGGTCAGGCTTCGGGGAAGGGTTAGGGTTCGGGTTTGGGCTAGGGTTAGGGTTAGGGGACGGGGACGGTTTAGGGTCCAGGTGAGGGTACGACAACGCTTTAGGGGGAGCGTACGTGTGAGGGCGCGGGTTAGTGTCAGCGTAAGGGTTAGGATTAGGGGACGGGTGGGGGTCAGGCTTCGGGGAAGGGTTAGGGTTAGGGTTCGGGCTAGGTTTAGGGTTAGGGGACGGGGACGGTTTAGGGTCCAGGTGAGGGTACGACAACGCTTTAGGGGGAGCGTACGTGTGAGGGCGCGGGTTAGTGTTAGCGTACGGGTTAGGATTAGGGGACGGGTGAGGGTCAGGCTTCGGGGAAGGGTTAGGGTTAGGGTTCGGGCTAGGGTTACGGTTAGGGGACGGGGACGGTTTAGGGTCCAGGTGAGGGTACGACAACGCTTTAGGGGGAGCGTACGTGTGAGGGCGCGGGTTAGTGTCAGCGTACGGGTTAGGATTAGGGGACGGGTGAGGGTCAGGCTTCGGGGAAGGGTTAGGGTTAGGGTTCGGGCTAGGGTTAGGGTTAGGGGACGGGGACGGTTTAGGGTCCAGGTGAGGGTACGACAACGCTTTAGGGGGAGCGTACGTGTGAGGGCGCGGGTTAGTGTCAGCGTACGGGTTAGGATTAGGGGACGGGTGAGGGTCAGGCTTCGGGGCAGGGTTAGGGTTAGGGTTCGGGCTAGGGTTAGGGTTAGGGGACGGGGACGGTTTAGGGTCCAGGTGAGGGTACGACAACGCTTTAGGGGGAGCGTACGTGTGAGGGCGCGGGTTAGTGTCAGCGTACGGGTTAGGATTAGGGGACGGGTGAGGGTCAGGCTTTGGGGAAGGGTTAGGGTTAGGGTTCGGGCTAGGGTTAGGGTTAGGGGACGGGGACGGTTTAGGGTCCAGGTGAGGGTACGACAACGCTTTAGGGGGAGCGTACGTGTGAGGGCGCGGGTTAGTGTCAGCGTACGGGTTAGGATTAGGGGATGGGTGAGGGTCAGGCTTCGGGGAAGGGTTAGGGTTAGGGTTCGGGCTAGGGTTAGGGTTAGGGGACGGGGACGGTTTAGGGTCCAGGTGAGGGTACGACAACGCTTTAGGGGGAGCGTACGTGTGAGGGCGCGGGTTAGTGTCAGCGTACGGGTTAGGATTAGGGGACGGGTGAGGGTCAGGCTTCGGGGAAGGGTTAGGGTTAGGGTTCGGGCTAGGATTAGGGTTAGGGGACGGGGACGGTTTAGGGTCCAGGTGAGGTTACGACAACGCTTTAGGGTGAGCGTACGTGTGAGGGCGTGGGTTAGTGTCAGCGTACGGGTTAGGATTAGGGGACGGGTGAGGGTCAGGCTTCGGGGAAGGGTTAGGGTTAGGGTTCGGGCTAGGGTTAGGGTTAGGGGACGGGGACGGTTTAGGGTCCAGGTGAGGGTACGACAACGCTTTAGGGGGAGCGTACGTGTGAGGGCGCGGGTTAGTGTCAGCGTACGGGTTAGGATTAGGGGACGGGTGAGGGTCTGGCTTCGGGGAAGGGTTAGGGTTAGGGTTCGGGCTATGGTTAGGGTTAGGGGACGGGGACGGTTTAGGGTCCAGGTGAGGGTACGACAACGCTTTAGGGGGAGCGTACGTGTGAGGGCGCGGGTTAGTGTCAGCGTACGGGTTAGGATTAGGGGACGGGTGAGGGTCAGGCTTCGGGGAAGGGTTAGGGTTAGGGTTCGGGCTAGGGTTAGGGTTAGGGGACGGGGACGGTTTAGGGTCCAGGTGAGGGTACGAGAACGCTTTAGGGGGAGCGTACGTGTGAGGGCGCGGTTTAGTGTCAGCGTACGGGTTAGGATTAGGGGACGGGTGAGGGTCTGGCTTCGGGGAAGGGTTAGGGTTAGGGTTCGGGCTAGGGTTAGGGTTAGGGGACGGGGACGGTTTAGGGTCCAGGTGAGGGTACGACAACGCTTTAGGGGGAGCGTACGTGTGAGGGCGCGGGTTAGTGTCAGCGTACGGGTTAGGATTAGGGGACGGGTGAGGGTCAGGCTTCGGGGAAGGGTTAGGGTTAGGGTTCGGGCTAGGGTTAGGGTTAGGGGACGGGGACGGTTTAGGGTCCAGGTGAAGGTACGACAACGCTTTAGGGGGAGCGTACGTGTGAGGGCGCGGGTTAGTGTCAGCGTACGGGTTAGGATTAGGGGACGGGTGAGGGTCAGGCTTCGGGGAAGGGTTAGGGTTAGTGTTCGGGCTATGGTTAGGGTTAGGGGACGGGGACGGTTTAGGGTCCAGGTGAGGGTACGACAACGCTTTAGGGGGAGCGTACGTGTGAGGGCGCGGGTTAGTGTCAGCGTACGGGTTAGGATTAGGGGACGGGTGAGGGTCAGGCTTCGGGGCAGGGTTAGGGTTAGGGTTCGGGCTAGGGTTAGGGTTAGGGGACGGGGACGGTTTAGGGTCCAGGTGAGGGTACGACAACGCTTTAGGGGGAGCGTACGTGTGAGGGCGCGGTTTAGTGTCAGCGTACGGGTTAGGATTAGGGGACGGGTGAGGGTCAGGCTTCGGGGAAGGGTTAGGGTTAGGGTTCGGGCTAGGGTTAGGGTTAGGGGACGGGGACGGTTTAGGGTCCAGGTGAGGGTATGACAACGCTTTAGGGGGAGCGTACGTGTGAGGGCGCGGGTTAGTGTCAGCGTACGGGTTAGGATTAGGGGACGGGTGAGGGTCAGGCTTCGGGGAAGGGTTAGGGTTAGGGTTCGGGCTAGGATTAGGGTTAGGGGACGGGGACGGTTTAGGGTCCAGGTGAGGTTACGACAACGCTTTAGGGTGAGCGTACGTGTGAGGGCGTGGGTTAGTGTCAGCGTACGGGTTAGGATTAGGGGACGGGTGAGGGTCAGGCTTCGGGGAAGGGTTAGGGTTAGGGTTCGGGCTAGGGTTAGGGTTAGGGGACGGGGACGGTTTAGGGTCCAGGTGAGGGTACGACAACGCTTTAGGGGGAGCGTACGTGTGAGGGCGCGGGTTAGTGTCAGCGTACGGGTTAGGATTAGGGGACGGGTGAGGGTCAGGCTTCGGGGAAGGGTTAGGGTTAGGGTTCGGGCTAGGGTTAGGGTTAGGGGACGGGGACGGTTTAGGGTCCAGGTGAGGGTACGAGAACGCTTTAGGGGGAGCGTACGTGTGAGGGCGCGGTTTAGTGTCAGCGTACGGGTTAGGATTAGGGGACGGGTGAGGGTCTGGCTTCGGGGAAGGGTTAGGGTTAGGGTTCGGGCTAGGGTTAGGGTTAGGGGACGGGGACGGTTTAGGGTCCAGGTGAGGGTACGACAACGCTTTAGGGGGAGCGTACGTGTGAGGGCGCGGGTTAGTGTCAGCGTACGGGTTAGGATTAGGGGACGGGTGAGGGTCAGGCTTCGGGGAAGGGTTAGGGTTAGGGTTCGGGCTAGGGTTAGGGTTAGGGGACGGGGACGGTTTAGGGTCCAGGTGAGGGTACGACAACGCTTTAGGGGGAGCGTACGTGTGAGGGCGCGGGTTAGTGTCAGCGTACGGGTTAGGATTAGGGGACGGGTGAGGGTCAGGCTTCGGGGAAGGGTTAGGGTTAGGGTTCGGGCTATGGTTAGGGTTAGGGGACGGGGACGGTTTAGGGTCCAGGTGAGGGTACGACAACGCTTTAGGGGGAGCGTACGTGTGAGGGCGCGGGTTAGTGTCAGCGTACGGGTTAGGATTAGGGGACGGGTGAGGGTCAGGCTTCGGGGCAGGGTTAGGGTTAGGGTTCGGGCTAGGGTTAGGGTTAGGGGACGGGGACGGTTTAGGGTCCAGGTGAGGGTACGACAACCCTTTAGGGGGAGCGTACGTGTGAGGGCGCGGTTTAGTGTCAGCGTACGGGTTAGGATTAGGGGACGGGTGAGGGTCAGGCTTCGGGGAAGGGTTAGGGTTAGGGTTCGGGCTAGGGTTAGGGTTAGGGGACGGGGACGGTTTAGGGTCCAGGTGAGGGTACGACAACACTTTAGGGGGAGCGTACGTGTGAGGGCGCGGGTTAGTGTCAGCGTACGGGTTAGGATTAGGGGACGGGTGAGGGTCAGGCTTCGGGGAAGGGTTAGGGATAGGGTTTGGGCTAGGGTTAGGGTTAGGGGATGGGGACGGTTTAGGGTCCAGGTGAGGGTACGACAACGCTTTAGGGGGAGCGTACGTGTGAGGGCGTGGGTTAGTGTCAGCGTACAGGTTAGGATTAGGGGACGGGTGAGGGTCAGGCTTCGGGGAAGGGTTAGGGTTAGGGTTCGGGCTAGGGTTAGGGTTAGGGGACGGGGACGGTTTAGGGTCCAGGTGAGGGTACGACAACGCTTTAGGGGGAGCGTACGTGTGAGGGCGCGGGTTAGTGTCAGCGTACGGGTTAGGATTAGGGGACGGGTGAGGGTCAGGCTTCGGGGAAGGGTTAGGGTTCGGGTTCGGGCTAGGGTTAGGGTTAGGGGACGGGGACGGTTTAGGGTCCAGGTGAGGGTACGACAACGCTTTAGGGGGAGCGTACGTGTGAGGGCGCGGGTTAGTGTCAGCGTACGGGTTAGGATTAGGGGACGGGTGAGGGTCAGGCTTTGGGGAAGGTTTACGGTTCGGGTTCGTTCTAGGGTTAGGGTTAGGGGACGGGGACGGTTTAGGGTCCAGGTGAGGGTACGACAACGCTTTAGGGGGAGCGTACGTGTGAGGGCGCGGGTTAGTGTCAGCGTACGGGTTAGGATTAGGGGACGGGTGAGGGTCAGGCTTTGGGGAAGGGTTACAGTTCGGGTTCGGTCTAGGGTTAGGGTTAGGGGACGGGGACGGTTTCGGGTCCAGGTGAGGGTTCGACAACGCTTTAGGGGGAGCGTACGTGTGAGGGCGCGGGTTAGTGTCAGCGTACGGGTTAGGATTAGGGGACGGGTGAGGGTCAGGCTTCGGGGAAGGGCTAGGGTTAGGGTTCAGGCTAGGGTTAGGGTTAGGGGACGGGGACGGTTTAGGGTCCAGATGAGGGTACGACAACGCTTTAGGGGGAGCGTACGTGTGAGGGTGTGGGTTAGTGTCAGCCTACGGGTTAGGATTAGGGGATGGGTGAGGGTCAGGCTTCGGGGAAGGGTTAGGGTTAGGGTTCGGGCTAGGGTTAGGGTTAGGGGACGGGGACGGTTTAGGGTCCAGGTGAGGGTACGACAACGCTTTAGGGGGAGCGTACGTGTGAGGGAGCGGGTTAGTGTCAGCGTACGGGTTAGGATTAGGGGACGGGTGAGGGTCAGGCTTCGGGGAAGGGTTAGGGTTAGGGTTCGGGCTAGGGTTAGGGTTAGGGGACGGGGACGGTTTAGGGTCCAGGTGAGGGTACGACAACGCTTTAGGGGGAGCGTACGTGTGAGGGCGCGGGTTAGTGTCAGCGTACGGGTTAGGATTAGGGGACGGGTGAGGGTCAGGCTTCGGGGAAGGGTTAGGGTTAGGGTTCGGGCTAGGGTTAGGGTTAGGGGACGGGGACGGTTTAGGGTCCAGGTGAGGGTACGACAACGCTTTAGGGGGAGCGTACGTGTGAGGGCGCGGGTTAGTGTCAGCGTACGGGTTAGGATTAGGGGACGGGTGAGGGTCAGGCTTCGGGGAAGGGTTAGGGTTAGGGTTCGGGCTAGGATTAGTGTTAGGGGACGGGGACGGTTTAGGGTCCAGGTGAGGGTACGACAACGCTTTAGGGGGAGCGTACGTGTGAGGGCATGGGTTAGTGTCAGCGTACGGGTTAGGATTAGGGGACGGGTGAGGGTCAGGCTTCGGGGAAGGGTTAGGGTTAGGGTTCGGGCTAGGGTTAGGGTTAGGGGACGGGGACGGTTTAGGGTCCAGGTGAGGGTACGACAACGCTTTAGGGGGAGCGTACGTGTGAGGGCGCGGGTTAGTGTCAGCGTACGGGTTAGGATTAGGGCACGGGTGAGGGTCAGGCTTCGGGGAAGGGTTAGGGTTACGGTTCGGGCTAGGGTTAGGGTTAGGGGACGGGGACGGTTTAGGGTCCAGGTGAGGGTACGACAACGCTTTAGGGGGAGCGTACGTGTGAGGGCGCGGGTTAGTGTCAGCGTACGTGTTAGGATTAGGGGACGGGTGAGGATCTGGCTTCGGGGAAGGTTTATGTTTAGGGTTCGGGCTAGGGTTAGGGTTAGGGGACGGGGACGGTTTAGGGTCCAGGTGAGGGTACGACAACGCTTTAGGGGGAGCGTACGTGTGAGGGCGCGGGTTAGTGTCAGCGTACGGGTTAGGATTAGGGGACGGGTGAGGGTCAGGATTCGGGGAAGGGGTAGGGTTAGGGTTCGGGCTAGGGTTAGGGTTAGGGGACGGGGACGGTTTAGGGTCCAGGTGAGGGTACGACAACGCTTTAGGGGGAGCATACGTGTGAGGGCGCGGGTTAGTGTCAGCGTACGGGTTAGGATTAGGGGACGGGTGAGGGTCAGGCTTCGGGGAAGGGTTAGGGTTAGGGTTCGGGCTAGGGTTAGGGTTAGGGGACGGGGACGGTTTAGGGTCCAGGTGAGGGTACGACAACGCTTTAGGGGGAGCGTACGTGTGAGGGCGCGGGTTAGTGTCAGCGTACGGGTTAGGATTAGGGGACGGGTGAGGGTCAGGCTTTGGGGAAGTGTTAGGGTTAGGGTTCGGGCTAGGGTTAGGGTTAGGGGACGGGGACGGTTTAGGGTCCAGGTGAGGGTACGACAACGCTTTAGGGGGAGCGTACGTGTGAGGGCGCGGTTTAGTGTCAGCGTACGGGTTAGGATTAGGGGACGGGTGAGGGTCAGGCTTCGGGGAAGGGTTAGGGTTAGGGTTCGGGCTAGGGTTAGGGTTAGGGGACGGGGACGGTTTAGGGTCCAGGTGAGGGTATGACAACGCTTTAGGGGGGGCGTACGTGTGAGGGCGCGGGTTAGTGTCAGCGTACGGGTTAGGATTAGGGGACGGGTGAGGGTCAGGCTTCGGGGAAGGGTTAGGGTTAGGGTTCGGGCTAGGGTTAGGGTTAGGGGACGGGGACGGTTTAGGGTCCAGGTGAGGGTACGACAACGCTTTAGGGGGAGCGTACGTGTGAGGGCGCGGGTTAGTGTCAGCGTACGGGTTAGGATTAGGGGACGGGTGAGGGTCAGGCTTCGGGGAAGGGTTAGGGTTAGGGTTCGGGCTAGGGTTAGGGTTAGGGGACGAGGACGGTTTAGGGTCCAGGTGAGGGTACGACAACGCTTTAGGGGGAGCGTACGTGTGAGGGCGCGGGTTAGTGTCAGCGTATGGGTTAGGATTAGCGGACGGGTGAGGGTCAGGCTTCGGGGCAGGGTTAGGGTTAGGGTTCGGGCTAGGGTTAGGGTTAGGGGACGGGGACGGTTTAGGGTCCAGGTGAGGGTACGACAACGCTTTAGGGGGAGCGTATGTGTGAGGGCGCGGGTTAGTGTCAGCGTACGGGTTAGGATTAGGGGACGGGTGAGGGTCAGGCTTCGGGGCAGGGTTAGGGTTAGGGTTCGGGCTAGGGTTAGGGTTAGGGGACGGGGACGGTTTAGGGTCCAGGTGAGGTTTCGACAACGCTTTAGGGGGAGCGTACGTGTGAGGGCGCGGGTTAGTGTCAGCGTACGGGTTAGGATTAGGGGACGGGTGAGGGTCAGGCTTCGGGGCAGGGTTAGGGTTAGGGTTCGGGCTAGGGTTAGGGTTAGGGGACGGGGACGGTTTAGGATCCAGGTGAGGGTACGACAACGCTTTAGGGGGAGCGTACGTGTGAGGGCGCGGGTTAGTGTCAGCGTACGGGTTAGGATTAGGGGACGGGTGAGGGTCAGGCTTCGGGGCAGGGTTAGGGATAGGGTTCGGGCTAGGGTTAGGGTTAGGGGACGGGGACGGTTTAGGGTCCAGGTGAGGGTACGACAACGCTTTAGGGGGAGCGTACGTGTGAGGGCGCGGGTTAGTGTCAGCGTACGGGTTAGGATTAGGGGACGGGTGAGGGTCAGGCTTCGGGGAAGGGTTAGGGTTAGGGTTCGGGCTAGGGTTAGGGTTAGGGGACGGGGACGGTTTAGTGTCCAGGTGAGGGTACGACAACGCTTTAGGGGGAGCGTACGTGTGAGGGCGCGGGTTAGTGTCAGCGTACGGGTTAGGATTAGGGGACGGGTGAGGGTCAGGCTTCGGGGCAGGGTTAGGGTTAGGGTTCGGGCTAGGGTTAGGGTTAGGGGACGGGGACGGTTTAGGGTCCAGGTGAGGGTACGACAACGCTTTAGGGGGAGCGTACGTGTGAGGGCGCGGGTTAGTGTCAGCGTACGGGTTAGGATTAGGGGACGGGTGAGGGTCAGGCTTCGGGGCAGGGTTAGGGTTAGGGTTCGGGCTAGGGTTAGGGTTAGGGGACGGGGACGGTTTAGTGTCCAGGTGAGGGTACGACAACGCTTTAGGGGGAGCGTACGTGTGAGGGCGCGGGTTAGTGTCAGCGTACGGGTTAGGATTAGGGGACGGGTGAGGGTCAGGCTTCGGGGCAGGGTTAGGGTTAGGGTTCGGGCTAGGGTTAGGGTTAGGGGACGGGGACGGTTTAGGGTCCAGGTGAGGGTACGACAACGCTTTAGGGGGAGCGTACGTGTGAGGGCGCGGGTTAGTGTCAGCGTACGGGTTAGGATTAGGGGACGGGTGAGGGTCAGGCTTCGGGGAAGGGTTAGGGTTATGGTTCGGGCTAGGGTTAGGTTTAGGGGACGGGGACGGTTTAGGGTCCAGGTGAGGGTACGACAACGCTTTAGGGGGAGCGTACTTGTGAGGGCGTGGGTTAGTGTCAGCGTACGGGTTAGGATTAGGGGACGGGTGAGGGTCAGGCTTCGGGGCAGGGTTAGGGTTAGGGTTCGGGCTAGGGTTAGGGTTAGGGGACGGGGACGGTTTAGGGTCTAGGTGAGGGTACGACAACGCTTTAGGGGGAGCGTACGTGTGAGGGCGCGGGTTAGTGTCAGCATACGGGTTAGGATTAGGGGACGGGTGATGGTCAGGCTTCGGGGCAGGGTTAGGGTTAGGGTTCGGGCTAGGGTTAGGGTTAGGGGACGGGGACGGTTTAGGGTCCAGGTGAGGGTACGACAACGCTTTAGGGGGAGCGTACGTGTGAGGGCGCGGGTTAGTGTCAGCGTTCGGGTTAGGATTAGGGGACGGGTGAGGGTCAGGCTTCGGGGCACGGTTAGGGTTAGGGTTCGGGCTAGGGTTAGGGTTAGGGGACGGGGACGGTTTAGGGTCCAGGTGAGGGTACGACAACGCTTTAGGGGGAGCGTACGTGTGAGGGCGCGGGTTAGTGTCAGCGTACGGGTTAGGATTAGGGGACGGGTGAGGGTCAGGCTTCGGGGAAGTGTTAGGGTTAGGGTTCGGGCTAGGGTTAGGGTTAGGGGACGGGGACGGTTTAGGGTCCAGGTGAGGGTACGACAACGCTTTAGGGGGAGCGTACGTGTGAGGGCGCGGGTTAGTGTCAGCGTACGGGTTAGGATTAGGGGACGGGTGAGGGTCAGGCTTCGGGGAAGGGTTAGGGTTAGGGTTCGGGCTAGGGTTAGGGTTAGGGGACGGGGACGGTTTAGGGTCCAAGTGAGGGTACGACAACGCTTTAGGGGGAGCGTACGTGTGAGGGCGCGGGTTAGTGTCAGCGTACGGGTTAGGATTAGGGGACGGGTGAGGGTCAGGCTTCGGGGAAGGGTTAGGGTTAGGGTTCAGCCTAGGGTTAGGGTTAGGGGACGGGGACGGTTCAGGGTCCAGGTGAGGGTACGACAACGCTTTAGGGGGAGCGTACGTGTGAGGGCGCGGGTTAGTGTCAGCGTACGGGTTAGGATTAGGGGACGGGTGAGGGTCAGGCTTCGGGGAAGGGTTAGGGTTAGGGTTCGGGCTAGGGTTAGGGTTAGGGGACGGGGACGGTTTAGGGTCCAGGTGAGGGTACGACAACGCTTTAGGGGGAGCGTACGTGTGAGGGCCCGGGTTAGTGTCAGCGTACGGGTTAGGATTAGGGGACGGGTGAGGGTCAGGCTTCGGGGAAGGGTTAGGGTTAGGGTTCGGGCTAGAGTTAGGGTTAGGGGACGGGGACGGTTTAGGGTCCAGGTGAGGGTACGACAACGCTTTAGGGGGAGCGTACGTGTGAGGGCGCGGGTTAGTGTCAGCCTACGGGTTAGGATTAGGGGACGGGTGAGGGTCAGGTTTCGGGGAAGGGTTAGGGTTAGGGTTCGGGCTAGGGTTAGGGTTAGGGGACGGGGACGGTTTAGGGTCCAGGTGAGGGTACGACAACGCTTTAGGGGGAGCGTACGTGTGAGGGCGCGGGTTAGTGTCAGCGTACGGGTTAGGATTAGGGGACGGGTGAGGGTCAGGCTTCGGGGAAGTGTTAGGGTTCGGGTTCGGGCTAGGGCTAGGGTTAGGGGATGGGGAAGGTTTAGGGTCCAGGTGAGGGTACGACAACTCTTTAGGGGGAGCGTACGTGTGAGGGCGCGGGTTAGTGTCAGCGTACGGGTTAGGATTAGGGGACGGGTGAGGGTCAGGCTTCGGGGAAGGGTTAGGGTTAGGGTTCGGGCTAGGGTTAGGGTTAGGGGACGGGGACGGTTTAGGGTCCAGGTGAGGGTACGACAACGCTTTAGGGGGAGCGTACGTGTGAGGGCCCGGGTTAGTGTCAGCGTACGGGTTAGGATTAGGGGACGGGTGAGGGTCAGGCTTCGGGGAAGGGTTAGGGTTAGGGTTCGGGCTAGAGTTAGGGTTAGGGGACGGGGACGGTTTAGGGTCCAGGTGAGGGTACGACAACGCTTTAGGGGGAGCGTAGGTGTGAGGGCGCGGGTTAGTGTCAGCGTACGGTTTAGGATTAGGGGACGGGTGAGGGTCAGGTTTCGGGGAAGGGTTAGGGTTAGGGTTCAGGCTAGGGTTAGGGTTAGGGGACGGGGACGGTTTAGGGTCCAGATGAGGGTACGACAACGCTTTAGGGGGAGCGTACGTGTGAGGGCGCGGGTTAGTGTCAGCGTACGGGTTAGGATTAGGGGACGGGTGATGGTCAGGCTTCGGGGCAGGGTTAGGGTTAGGGTTCGGGCTAGGGTTAGCGTTAGGGGACGGGGACGGTTTAGGGTCCAGGTGAGGGTACGACAACGCTTTAGGGGGAGCGTACGTGTGAGGGCGCGGGTTAGTGTCAGCGTTCGGGTTAGGATTAGGGGACGGGTGAGGGTCAGGCTTCGGGGCACGGTTAGGGTTAGGGTTCGGGCTAGGGTTAGGGTTAGGGGACGGGGACGGTTTAGGGTCCAGGTGAGGGTACGACAACGCTTTAGGGGGAGCGTACGTGTGAGGGCGCGGGTTAGTGTCAGCGTACGGGTTAGGATTAGGGGACGGGTGAGGGTCAGGCTTCGGGGAAGGGTTAGGGTTAGGGTTCGGGCTAGGGTTAGGGTTAGGGGACGGGGACGGTTTAGGGTCCAGGTGAGGGTACGACAACGCTTTAGGGGGAGCGTACGTGTGAGGGCGCGGGTTAGTGTCAGCGTACGGGTTAGGATTAGGGGACGGGTGAGGGTCAGGCTTCGGGGAAGGGTTAGGGTTAGGGTTCGGGCTAGGGTTAGGGTTAGGGGACGGGGACGGTTTAGGGTCCAGGTGAGGGTACGACAACGCTTTAGGGGGAGCGTACGTGTGAGGGCGCGGGTTAGTGTCAGCGTACGGGTTAGGATTAGGGGACGGGTGAGGGTCAGGCTTCGGGGAAGGGTTAGGGTTAGGGTTCGGCCTAGGGTTAGGGTTAGGGGACGGGGACGGTTCAGGGTCCAGGTGAGGGTACGACAACGCTTTAGGGGGAGCGTACGTGTGAGGGCGCGGGTTAGTGTCAGCGTACGGGTTAGGATTAGGGGACGGGTGAGGGTCAGGCTTCGGGGAAGGGTTAGGGTTAGGGTTCGGGCTAGGGTTAGGGTTAGGGGACGGGGACGGTTTAGGGTCCAGGTGAGGGTACGACAACGCTTTAGGGGGAGCGTACGTGTGAGGGCCCGGGTTAGTGTCAGCGTACGGGTTAGGATTAGGGGACGGGTGAGGGTCAGGCTTCGGGGAAGGGTTAGGGTTAGGGTTCGGGCTAGAGTTAGGGTTAGGGGACGGGGACGGTTTAGGGTCCAGGTGAGGGTACGACAACGCTTTAGGGGGAGCGTATGTGTGAGGGCGCGGGTTAGTGTCAGCCTACGGGTTAGGATTAGGGGACGGGTGAGGGTCAGGCTTCGGGGAAGGGTTAGGGTTAGGGTTCGGGCTAGGGTTAGGGTTAGGGGACGGGGACGGTTTAGTGTCCAGGTGAGGGTACGACAACACTTTAGGGGGAGCGTACGTGTGAGGGCGCGGGTTAGTGTCAGCGTACGGGTTAGGATTAGGGGACGGGTGAGGGTCAGGCTTCGGGGAAGTGTTAGGGATAGGGTTCGGGCTAGGGTTAGGGTTAGGGGATGGGGACGGTTTAGGGTCCAGGTGAGGGTACGACAACGCTTTAGGGGGAGCGTACGTGAGAGGGCGTGGGTTAGTGTCAGCGTACTGGTTAGGATTAGGGGACGGGTGAGGGTCAGGCTTCGGGGAAGGGTTAGGGTTAGGGTTCGGGCTAGGGTTAGGGTTAGGGGACGGGGACGGTTTAGGGTCCAGGTGAGGGTACGACAACGCTTTAGGGGGAGCGTACGTGTGAGGGCGCGGGTTAGTGTCAGCGTACGGGTTAGAATTAGGGGACGGGTGAGGGTCAGGCTTCGGGGAAGAGTTAGGGTTCGGGTTCGGGCTAGGGTTAGGGTTAGGGGACGGGGACGGTTTAGGGTCCAGGTGAGGGTACGACAACGCTTTAGGGGGAGCGTACGTGTGAGGGCGCGGGTTAGTGTCAGCGTACGGGTTAGGATTAGGGGACGGGTGAGGGTCAGGCTTTGGGGAAGGGTTACGGTTCGGGTTCGGTCTAGGGTTAGGGTTAGGGGATGGGGACGGTTTAGGGTCCAGGTGAGGGTACGACAACGCTTTAGGGGGAGCGTACGTGTGAGGGCGCGGGTTAGTGTCAGCGTACGGCTTAGGATTAGGGGACGGGTGAGGGTCAGGCTTTGGGGAAGGGTTACGGTTAGGGTTCGGGCTAGGGTTAGGGTTAGGGGACGGGGACGGTTTAGGGTCCAGGTGAGGGTACGACAACGCTTTAGGGGGAGCGTACGTGTGAGGGCGCGGGTTAGTGTCAGCGTACGGGTTAGGATTAGGGGACGGGTGAGGGTCAGGTTTCGGGGAAGGGTTAGGGTTAGGGTTCAGGCTAGGGTTAGGGTTAGGGGACGGGGACGGTTTAGGGTCCAGATGAGGGTACGACAACGCTTTAGGGGGAGCGTACGTGTGAGGGTGTGGGTTAGTGTCAGCCTACGGGTTAGGATTAGGGGATGGGTGAGGGTCAGGCTTCGGGGAAGGGTTAGGGTTAGGGTTCGGGCTAGGGTTAGGGTTAGGGGACGGGGACGGTTTAGGGTCCAGGTGAGGGTACGACAACGCTTTAGGGGGAGCGTACGTGTGAGGGCGCGGGTTAGTGTCAGCGTACGGGTTAGGATTAGGGGACGGGTGAGGGTCAGGCTTCGGGGAAGGGTTAGGGTTAGGGTTCGGGCTAGGGTTAGGGTTACGGGACGGGGACGGTTTAGGGTCCAGGTGAGGGTACGACAACGCTTTAGGGGGTGCGTACGTGTGAGGGCGCGGGTTAGTGTCAGCGTACGGGTTAGGATTAGGGGACGGGTGAGGGTCAGGCTTCGGGGAAGGGTTAGGGTTAGGGTTCGGGCTAGGGTTAGGGTTAGGGGACGGGGACGGTTTAGGGTCCAGGCGAGGGTACGACAACGCTTTAGGGGGAGCGTACGTGTGAGGGCGCGGGTTAGTGTCAGCGTACGGGTTAGGATTAGGGGACGGGTGAGGGTCAGGCTTCGGGGAAGGGTTAGGGTTCGGGTTCGGGCTAGGGTTAGGGTTAGGGGACGGGGACGGTTTAGGGTCCAGGTGAGGGTACGACAACGCTTTAGGGGGAGCGTACGTGTGAGGGCGCGGGTTAGTGTCAGCGTACGGGTTAGGATTAGGGGACGGGTGAGGGTCAGGCTTCGGGGAAGGGTTAGGGTTCGGGTTCGGGCTAGGGTCAGGGTTAGGGGACGGGGACGGTTTAGGGTCCAGGTGAGGGTACGACAACGCTTTAGGGGGAGCGTACGTGTGAGGGCGCGGGTTAGTGTCAGCGTAAGGGTTAGGATTAGGGGACGGGTGGGGGTCAGGCTTCGGGGAAGGGTTAGGGTTAGGGTTCGGGCTAGGGTTAGGGTTAGGGGACGGGGACGGTTTAGGGTCCAGGTGAGGGTACGACAACGCTTTAGGGGGAGCGTACGTGTGAGGGCGCGGTTTAGTGTCAGCGTACGGGTTAGGATTAGGGGACGGGTGAGGGTCAGGCTTCGGGGAAGTGTTAGGGTTAGGGTTCGGGCTAGGGTTAGGGTTACGGGACGGGGACGGTTTAGGGTCCAGGTGAGGGTACGACAACGCTTTAGGGGGTGCGTACGTGTGAGGGCGCGGGTTAGTGTCAGCGTACGGGTTAGGATTAGGGGACGGGTGAGGGTCAGGCTTCGGGGAAGGGTTAGGGTTAGGGTTCGGGCTAGGGTTAGGGTTAGGTGACGGGGACGGTTTAGGGTCCAGGTGAGGGTACGACAACGCTTTAGGGGGAGCGTAGGTGTGAGGGCGCGGGTTAGTGTCAGCGTACGGTTTAGGATTAGGGGACGGGTGAGGGTCAGGCTTCGGGGAAGGGTTAGGGTTCGGGTTCGGGCTAGGGTTAGGGTTAGGGGACGGGGACGGTTTAGGGTCCAGGTGAGGGTACGACAACGCTTTAGGGGGAGCGTACGTGTGAGGGCGCGGGTTAGTGTCAGCGTACGGGTTAGGATTAGGGGACGGGTGAGGGTCAGGCTTCGGGGAAGGGTTAGGGTTCGGGTTCGGGCTAGGGTCAGGGTTAGGGGACGGGGACGGTTTAGGGTCCAGGTGAGGGTACGACAACGCTTTAGGGGGAGCGTACGTGTGAGGGCGCGGGTTAGTGTCAGCGTAAGGGTTAGGATTAGGGGACGGGTGGGGGTCAGGCTTCGGGGAAGGGTTAGGGTTAGGGTTCGGGCTAGGGTTAGGGTTAGGGGACGGGGACGGTTTAGGGTCCAGGTGAGGGTACGACAACGCTTTAGGGGGAGCGTACGTGTGAGGGCGCGGTTTAGTGTCAGCGTACGGGTTAGGATTAGGGGACGGGTGAGGGTCAGGCTTCGGGGAATGGTTAGGGTTAGGGTTCGGGCTAGGGTTAGGGTTACGGGACGGGGACGGTTTAGGGTCCAGGTGAGGGTACGACAACGCTTTAGGGGGTGCGTACGTGTGAGGGCGCGGGTTAGTGTCAGCGTACGGGTTAGGATTAGGGGACGGGTGAGGGTCAGGCTTCGGGGAAGGGTTAGGGTTAGGGTTCGGGCTAGGGTTAGGGTTAGGGGACGGGGACGGTTTAGGGTCCAGGTGAGGGTACGACAACGCTTTAGGGGGAGCGTAGGTGTGAGGGCGCGGGTTAGTGTCAGCGTACGGTTTAGGATTAGGGGACGGGTGAGGGTCAGGCTTCGGGGAAGGGTTAGGGTTCGGGTTCGGGCTAGGGTTAGGGTTAGGGGACGGGGACGGTTTAGGGTCCAGGTGAGGGTACGACAACGCTTTAGGGGGAGCGTACGTGTGAGGGCGCGGGTTAGTGTCAGCGTACGGGTTAGGATTAGGGGACGGGTGAGGGTCAGGCTTCGGGGAAGGGTTAGGGTTCGGGTTCGGGCTAGGGTCAGGGTTAGGGGACGGGGACGGTTTAGGGTCCAGGTGAGGGTACGACAACGCTTTAGGGGGAGCGTACGTGTGAGGGCGTGGGTTAGTGTCAGCGTAAGGGTTAGGATTAGGGGACGGGTGGGGGTCAGGCTTCGGGGAAGGGTTAGGGTTAGGGTTCGGGCTAGGGTTAGGGTTAGGGGACGGGGACGGTTTAGGGTCCAGGTGAGGGTACGACAACGCTTTAGGGGGAGCGTACGTGTGAGGGCGCGGTTTAGTGTCAGCGTACGGGTTAGGATTAGGGGACGGGTGAGGGTCAGGCTTCGGGGAAGGGTTAGGGTTAGGGTTCGGGCTAGGGTTAGGGTTAGGGGACGGGGACGGTTTAGGGTCCAGGTGAGGGTACGACAACCCTTTAGGGGGAGCGTACTTGTGAGGGCGCGGTTTAGTGTCAGCGTACGGGTTAGGATTAGGGGACGGGTGAGGGTCAGGCTTCGGGGAAGGGTTAGGGTTAGGGTTCGGGCTAGGGTTAGGGTTAGTGGACGGGGACGGTTTAGGGTCCAGGTGAGGGTACGACAACGCTTTAGGGGGAGCGTACGTGTGAGTGCGTGGGTTAGTGTCAGCGTACGGGTTAGGATTAGGGGACGGGTGAGGGTCAGGCTTCAGGGAAGGGTTAGGGTTAGGGTTCGGGCTAGGGTTAGGGTTAGGGGACGGGGACTGTTTAGGGTCCAGGTGAGGGTACGACAACGCTTTAGGGGGAGCGTACGTGTGAGGGCGCGGGTTAGTGTCAGCGTACGGGTTAGGATTAGGGGACGGGTGAGGGTCAGGCTTCGGGGAAGTGTTAGGGTTCGGGTTCGGGCTAGGGTTACGGTTAGGGGACGGGGACGGTTTAGGGTCCAGGTGAGGGTACGACAACGCTTTAGGGGGGGCGTACGTGTGAGGGTGCGGGTTAGTGTCAGCGTACGGGTTAGGATTAGGGGACGGGTGAGGGTCAGGCTTCGGGGAAGGGTTAGGGTTAGGGTTCGGGCTAGGGTTAGGGTTAGGGGACGGGGACGGTTTAGGGTCCAGGTGAGGGTACGACAACGCTTTAGGGGGAGCGTACGTGTGAGGGCGCGGGTTAGTGTCAGCGTACGGGTTAGGATTAGGGAACGGGTGAGGGTCAGGCTTCGGGGAAGGGTTAGGGTTAGGGTTCGGGCTAGGGTTAGGGTTAGGGGACGGGGACGGTTTAGGGTCCAGGTGAGGGTACGACAACGCTTTAGGGGGAGCGTACGTGTGAGGGCGCGGGTTAGTGTCAGCGTTCGGGTTAGGATTAGGGGACGGGTGAGGGTCAGGCTTCGGGGCACGGTTAGGGTTAGGGTTCGGGCTAGGGTTAGGGTTAGGGGACGGGGACGGTTTAGGGTCCAGGTGAGGGTACGACAACGCTTTAGGGGGAGCGTACGTGTGAGGGCGCGGGTTAGTGTCAGCGTACGGGTTAGGATTAGGGGACGGGTGAGGGTCAGGCTTCGGGGAAGGGTTAGGGTTAGGGTTCGGGCTAGGGTTAGGGTTAGGGGACGGGGACGGTTTAGGGTCCAGGTGAGGGTACGACAACGCTTTAGGGGGAGCGTACGTGTGAGGGCGCGGGTTAGTGTCAGCGTACGGGTTAGGATTAGGGGACGGGTGAGGGTCAGGCTTCGGGGAAGGGTTAGGGTTAGGGTTCGGGCTAGGGTTAGGGTTAGGGGACGGGGACGGTTTAGGGTCCAGGTGAGGGTACGACAACGCTTTAGGGGGAGCGTACGTGTGAGGGCGCGGGTTAGTGTCAGCGTACGGGTTAGGATTAGGGGACGGGTGAGGGTCAGGCTTCGGGGAAGGGTTAGGGTTAGGGTTCGGCCTAGGGTTAGGGTTAGGGGACGGGGACGGTTCAGGGTCCAGGTGAGGGTACGACAACGCTTTAGGGGGAGCGTACGTGTGAGGGCGCGGGTTAGTGTCAGCGTACGGGTTAGGATTAGGGGACGGGTGAGGGTCAGGCTTCGGGGAAGGGTTAGGGTTAGGGTTCGGGCTAGGGTTAGGGTTAGGGGATGGGGACGGTTTAGGGTCCAGGTGAGGGTACGACAACGCTTTAGGGGGAGCGTACGTGTGAGGGCCCGGGTTAGTGTCAGCGTACGGGTTAGGATTAGGGGACGGGTGAGGGTCAGGCTTCGGGGAAGGGTTAGGGTTAGGGTTCGGGCTAGAGTTAGGGTTAGGGGACGGGGACGGTTTAGGGTCCAGGTGAGGGTACGACAACGCTTTAGGGGGAGCGTATGTGTGAGGGCGCGGGTTAGTGTCAGCCTACGGGTTAGGATTAGGGGACGGGTGAGGGTCAGGCTTCGGGGAAGGGTTAGGGTTAGGGTTCGGGCTAGGGTTAGGGTTAGGGGACGGGGACGGTTTAGTGTCCAGGTGAGGGTACGACAACACTTTAGGGGGAGCGTACGTGTGAGGGCGCGGGTTAGTGTCAGCGTACGGGTTAGGATTAGGGGACGGGTGAGGGTCAGGCTTCGGGGAAGTGTTAGGGATAGGGTTCGGGCTAGGGTTAGGGTTAGGGGATGGGGACGGTTTAGGGTCCAGGTGAGGGTACGACAACGCTTTAGGGGGAGCGTACGTGAGAGGGCGTGGGTTAGTGTCAGCGTACTGGTTAGGATTAGGGGACGGGTGAGGGTCAGGCTTCGGGGAAGGGTTAGGGTTAGGGTTCGGGCTAGGGTTAGGGTTAGGGGACGGGGACGGTTTAGGGTCCAGGTGAGGGTACGACAACGCTTTAGGGGGAGCGTACGTGTGAGGGCGCGGGTTAGTGTCAGCGTACGGGTTAGAATTAGGGGACGGGTGAGGGTCAGGCTTCGGGGAAGAGTTAGGGTTCGGGTTCGGGCTAGGGTTAGGGTTAGGGGACGGGGACGGTTTAGGGTCCAGGTGAGGGTACGACAACGCTTTAGGGGGAGCGTACGTGTGAGGGCGCGGGTTAGTGTCAGCGTACGGGTTAGGATTAGGGGACGGGTGAGGGTCAGGCTTTGGGGAAGGGTTACGGTTCGGGTTCGGTCTAGGGTTAGGGTTAGGGGATGGGGACGGTTTAGGGTCCAGGTGAGGGTACGACAACGCTTTAGGGGGAGCGTACGTGTGAGGGCGCGGGTTAGTGTCAGCGTACGGCTTAGGATTAGGGGACGGGTGAGGGTCAGGCTTTGGGGAAGGGTTACGGTTAGGGTTCGGGCTAGGGTTAGGGTTAGGGGACGGGGACGGTTTAGGGTCCAGGTGAGGGTACGACAACGCTTTAGGGGGAGCGTACGTGTGAGGGCGCGGGTTAGTGTCAGCGTACGGGTTAGGATTAGGGGACGGGTGAGGGTCAGGTTTCGGGGAAGGGTTAGGGTTAGGGTTCAGGCTAGGGTTAGGGTTAGGGGACGGGGACGGTTTAGGGTCCAGATGAGGGTACGACAACGCTTTAGGGGGAGCGTACGTGTGAGGGTGTGGGTTAGTGTCAGCCTACGGGTTAGGATTAGGGGATGGGTGAGGGTCAGGCTTCGGGGAAGGGTTAGGGTTAGGGTTCGGGCTAGGGTTAGGGTTAGGGGACGGGGACGGTTTAGGGTCCAGGTGAGGGTACGACAACGCTTTAGGGGGAGCGTACGTGTGAGGGCGCGGGTTAGTGTCAGCGTACGGGTTAGGATTAGGGGACGGGTGAGGGTCAGGCTTCGGGGAAGGGTTAGGGTTAGGGTTCGGGCTAGGGTTAGGGTTACGGGACGGGGACGGTTTAGGGTCCAGGTGAGGGTACGACAACGCTTTAGGGGGTGCGTACGTGTGAGGGCGCGGGTTAGTGTCAGCGTACGGGTTAGGATTAGGGGACGGGTGAGGGTCAGGCTTCGGGGAAGGGTTAGGGTTAGGGTTCGGGCTAGGGTTAGGGTTAGGGGACGGGGACGGTTTAGGGTCCAGGCGAGGGTACGACAACGCTTTAGGGGGAGCGTACGTGTGAGGGCGCGGGTTAGTGTCAGCGTACGGGTTAGGATTAGGGGACGGGTGAGGGTCAGGCTTCGGGGAAGGGTTAGGGTTCGGGTTCGGGCTAGGGTTAGGGTTAGGGGACGGGGACGGTTTAGGGTCCAGGTGAGGGTACGACAACGCTTTAGGGGGAGCGTACGTGTGAGGGCGCGGGTTAGTGTCAGCGTACGGGTTAGGATTAGGGGACGGGTGAGGGTCAGGCTTCGGGGAAGGGTTAGGGTTCGGGTTCGGGCTAGGGTCAGGGTTAGGGGACGGGGACGGTTTAGGGTCCAGGTGAGGGTACGACAACGCTTTAGGGGGAGCGTACGTGTGAGGGCGCGGGTTAGTGTCAGCGTAAGGGTTAGGATTAGGGGACGGGTGGGGGTCAGGCTTCGGGGAAGGGTTAGGGTTAGGGTTCGGGCTAGGGTTAGGGTTAGGGGACGGGGACGGTTTAGGGTCCAGGTGAGGGTACGACAACGCTTTAGGGGGAGCGTACGTGTGAGGGCGCGGTTTAGTGTCAGCGTACGGGTTAGGATTAGGGGACGGGTGAGGGTCAGGCTTCGGGGAAGTGTTAGGGTTAGGGTTCGGGCTAGGGTTAGGGTTACGGGACGGGGACGGTTTAGGGTCCAGGTGAGGGTACGACAACGCTTTAGGGGGTGCGTACGTGTGAGGGCGCGGGTTAGTGTCAGCGTACGGGTTAGGATTAGGGGACGGGTGAGGGTCAGGCTTCGGGGAAGGGTTAGGGTTAGGGTTCGGGCTAGGGTTAGGGTTAGGTGACGGGGACGGTTTAGGGTCCAGGTGAGGGTACGACAACGCTTTAGGGGGAGCGTAGGTGTGAGGGCGCGGGTTAGTGTCAGCGTACGGTTTAGGATTAGGGGACGGGTGAGGGTCAGGCTTCGGGGAAGGGTTAGGGTTCGGGTTCGGGCTAGGGTTAGGGTTAGGGGACGGGGACGGTTTAGGGTCCAGGTGAGGGTACGACAACGCTTTAGGGGGAGCGTACGTGTGAGGGCGCGGGTTAGTGTCAGCGTACGGGTTAGGATTAGGGGACGGGTGAGGGTCAGGCTTCGGGGAAGGGTTAGGGTTCGGGTTCGGGCTAGGGTCAGGGTTAGGGGACGGGGACGGTTTAGGGTCCAGGTGAGGGTACGACAACGCTTTAGGGGGAGCGTACGTGTGAGGGCGCGGGTTAGTGTCAGCGTAAGGGTTAGGATTAGGGGACGGGTGGGGGTCAGGCTTCGGGGAAGGGTTAGGGTTAGGGTTCGGGCTAGGGTTAGGGTTAGGGGACGGGGACGGTTTAGGGTCCAGGTGAGGGTACGACAACGCTTTAGGGGGAGCGTACGTGTGAGGGCGCGGTTTAGTGTCAGCGTACGGGTTAGGATTAGGGGACGGGTGAGGGTCAGGCTTCGGGGAATGGTTAGGGTTAGGGTTCGGGCTAGGGTTAGGGTTACGGGACGGGGACGGTTTAGGGTCCAGGTGAGGGTACGACAACGCTTTAGGGGGTGCGTACGTGTGAGGGCGCGGGTTAGTGTCAGCGTACGGGTTAGGATTAGGGGACGGGTGAGGGTCAGGCTTCGGGGAAGGGTTAGGGTTAGGGTTCGGGCTAGGGTTAGGGTTAGGGGACGGGGACGGTTTAGGGTCCAGGTGAGGGTACGACAACGCTTTAGGGGGAGCGTAGGTGTGAGGGCGCGGGTTAGTGTCAGCGTACGGTTTAGGATTAGGGGACGGGTGAGGGTCAGGCTTCGGGGAAGGGTTAGGGTTCGGGTTCGGGCTAGGGTTAGGGTTAGGGGACGGGGACGGTTTAGGGTCCAGGTGAGGGTACGACAACGCTTTAGGGGGAGCGTACGTGTGAGGGCGCGGGTTAGTGTCAGCGTACGGGTTAGGATTAGGGGACGGGTGAGGGTCAGGCTTCGGGGAAGGGTTAGGGTTCGGGTTCGGGCTAGGGTCAGGGTTAGGGGACGGGGACGGTTTAGGGTCCAGGTGAGGGTACGACAACGCTTTAGGGGGAGCGTACGTGTGAGGGCGTGGGTTAGTGTCAGCGTAAGGGTTAGGATTAGGGGACGGGTGGGGGTCAGGCTTCGGGGAAGGGTTAGGGTTAGGGTTCGGGCTAGGGTTAGGGTTAGGGGACGGGGACGGTTTAGGGTCCAGGTGAGGGTACGACAACGCTTTAGGGGGAGCGTACGTGTGAGGGCGCGGTTTAGTGTCAGCGTACGGGTTAGGATTAGGGGACGGGTGAGGGTCAGGCTTCGGGGAAGGGTTAGGGTTAGGGTTCGGGCTAGGGTTAGGGTTAGGGGACGGGGACGGTTTAGGGTCCAGGTGAGGGTACGACAACCCTTTAGGGGGAGCGTACTTGTGAGGGCGCGGTTTAGTGTCAGCGTACGGGTTAGGATTAGGGGACGGGTGAGGGTCAGGCTTCGGGGAAGGGTTAGGGTTAGGGTTCGGGCTAGGGTTAGGATTAGTGGACGGGGACGGTTTAGGGTCCAGGTGAGGGTACGACAACGCTTTAGGGGGAGCGTACGTGTGAGTGCGTGGGTTAGTGTCAGCGTACGGGTTAGGATTAGGGGACGGGTGAGGGTCAGGCTTCAGGGAAGGGTTAGGGTTAGGGTTCGGGCTAGGGTTAGGGTTAGGGGACGGGGACTGTTTAGGGTCCAGGTGAGGGTACGACAACGCTTTAGGGGGAGCGTACGTGTGAGGGCGCGGGTTAGTGTCAGCGTACGGGTTAGGATTAGGGGACGGGTGAGGGTCAGGCTTCGGGGAAGTGTTAGGGTTCGGGTTCGGGCTAGGGTTACGGTTAGGGGACGGGGACGGTTTAGGGTCCAGGTGAGGGTACGACAACGCTTTAGGGGGGGCGTACGTGTGAGGGTGCGGGTTAGTGTCAGCGTACGGGTTAGGATTAGGGGACGGGTGAGGGTCAGGCTTCGGGGAAGGGTTAGGGTTAGGGTTCGGGCTAGGGTTAGGGTTAGGGGACGGGGACGGTTTAGGGTCCAGGTGAGGGTACGACAACGCTTTAGGGGGAGCGTACGTGTGAGGGCGCGGGTTAGTGTCAGCGTACGGGTTAGGATTAGGGAACGGGTGAGGGTCAGGCTTCGGGGAAGGGTTAGGGTTAGGGTTCGGGCTAGGGTTAGGGTTAGGGGACGGGGACGGTTTAGGGTCCAGGTGAGGGTACGACAACGCTTTAGGGGGAGCGTACGTGTGAGTGCGTGGGTTAGTGTCAGCGTACGGGTTAGGATTAGGGGACGGGTGAGGGTCAGGCTTCAGGGAAGGGTTAGGGTTAGGGTTCGGGCTAGGGTTAGGGTTAGGGGACGGGGACTGTTTAGGGTCCAGGTGAGGGTACGACAACGCTTTAGGGGGAGCGTACGTGTGAGGGCGCGGGTTAGTGTCAGCGTACGGGTTAGGATTAGGGGACGGGTGAGGGTCAGGCTTCGGGGAAGTGTTAGGGTTCGGGTTCGGGCTAGGGTTACGGTTAGGGGACGGGGACGGTTTAGGGTCCAGGTGAGGGTATGACAACGCTTTAGGGGGGGCGTACGTGTGAGGGTGCGGGTTAGTGTCAGCGTACGGGTTAGGATTAGGGGACGGGTGAGGGTCAGGCTTCGGGGAAGGGTTAGGGTTAGGGTTCGGGCTAGGGTTAGGGTTAGGGGACGGGGACGGTTTAGGGTCCAGGTGAGGGTACGACAACGCTTTAGGGGGAGCATACGTGTGAGGGCGCGGGTTAGTGTCAGCGTACGGGTTAGGATTAGGGGACGGGTGAGGGTCAGGCTTCGGGGAAGGGTTAGGGTTAGGGTTCGGGCTAGGATTAGGGTTAGGGGACGGGGACGGTTTAGGGTCCAGGTGAGGGTACGACAACGCTTTAGGGGGAGCGTACGTGTGAGGGCGTGGGTTAGTGTCAGCATACGGGTTAGGATTAGGGGACGGGTGAGGGTCAGGCTTCGGGGAAGGGTTAGGGTTAGGGTTCGGGCTAGGGTTAGGGTTAGGGGACGGGGACGGTTTAGGGTCCAGGTGAGGGTACGACAACGCTTAAGGGGGAGCGTACGTGTGAGGGCGCGGGTTAGTGTCAGTATACGGGTTAGGATTAGGGCACGGGTGAGGGTCAGGCTTCGGGGAAGGGTTAGGGTTAGGGTTCGGGCTAGGGTTAGGGTTAGGGGACGGGGACGGTTTAGGGTCCAGGTGAGGGTACGACAACGCTTTAGGGGGAGCGTACGTGTGAGGGTGCGAGTTAGTGTCAGCGTACGGGTTAGGATTAGGGGACGGGTGAGGGTCTGGCTTCGGGGAAGGGTTAGGGTTAGGGTTCGGGCTAGGGTTAGGGTTAGGGGACGGGGACGGTTTAGGGTCCAGGTGAGGGTACGACAACGCTTTAGGGGGAGCGTACGTGTGAGGGCGCGGGTTAGTGTCAGCGTACGGGTTAGGCTTAGGGGACGGGTGAGGGTCAGGCTTCGGGGAAGGGTTAGGGTTAGGGTTCGGGCTAGGGTTAGGGTTAGGGGACGGGGACGGTTTAGGGTCCAGGTGAGGGTACGACAACGCTTTAGGGGGAGCGTACGTGTGAGGGCGCGGGTTAGTGTCAGCGTACGGGTTAGGATTAGGGGACGGGTGAGGGTCAGGCTTCGGGGAAGGGTTAGGGTTAGGGTTCGGGCTAGGGTTAGGGTTAGGGGACGGGGACAGTTTAGGGTCCAGGTGAGGGTACGACAACGCTTTAGGGGGAGCGTACGTGTGAGGGCGCGGTTTAGTGTCAGCGTACGGGTTAGGATTAGGGGACGGGTGAGGGTCAGGCTTCGGGGAAGGGTTAGGGTTAGGGTTCGGGCTAGGGTTAGGGTTAGGGGACGGGGACGGTTTAGGGTCCAGGTGAGGGTACGACAACCCTTTAGGGGGAGCATACGTGTGAGGGCGCGGTTTAGTGTCAGCGTACGGGTTAGGATTAGGGGACGGGTGAGGGTCAGGCTTTGGGGAAGGGTTAGGGTTAGGGTTCGGGCTAGGGTTAGGTTTAGGGGACGGGGACGGTTTAGGGTCCAGGTGAGGGTACGACAACGCTTTAGGGGGAGCGTACGTGTGAGGGCGCGGGTTAGTGTCAGCGTACGCGTTAGGATTAGGGGACGGGTGAGGGTCAGGCTTCGGGGAAGTGTTAGGGTTCGGGTTCGGGCTAGGGTTAGGGTTAGGGGACGGGGACAGTTTAGGGTCCAGGTGAGGGTACGACAACGCTTTAGGGGGGGCGTACGTGTGAGGGCGCGGGTTAGTGTCAGCGTACGGGTTAGGATTAGGGGACGGGTGAGGGTCAGGCTTCGGGGAAGGGTTAGGGTTAGGGTTCGGGCTAGGGTTAGGGTTAGGGGACGGGGACGGTTTAGGGTCCAGGTGAGGGTACGACAACGCTTTAGGGGGAGCGTACGTGTGAGGGCGCGGGTTAGTGTCAGCGTACGGGTTAGGATTAGGGGACGGGTGAGGGTCAGGCTTCGGGGAAGGGTTAGGGTTAGGGTTCGGGCTAGGGTTAGGGTTAGGGGACGGGGACGGTTTAGGGTCCAGGTGAGGGTACGACAACGCTTTAGGGGGAGCATACGTGTGAGGGCGCGGGTTAGTGTCAGCGTACGGGTTAGGATTAGGGGACGGGTGAGGGTCAGGCTTCGGGGAAGGGTTAGGGTTAGGGTTCGGGCTAGGATTAGGGTTAGGGGACGGGGACGGTTTAGGGTCCAGGTGAGGGTACGACAACGCTTTAGGGGGAGCGTACGTGTAAGGGCGTGGGTTAGTGTCAGCATACGGGTTAGGATTAGGGGACGGGTGAGGGTCAGGCTTCGGGGAAGGGTTAGGGTTAGGGTTCGGGCTAGGGTTAGGGTTAGGGGACGGGGACGGTTTAGGGTCCAGGTGAGGGTACGACAACGCTTAAGGGGGAGCGTACGTGTGAGGGCGCGGGTTAGTGTCAGTATACGGGTTAGGATTAGGGCACGGGTGAGGGTCAGGCTTCGGGGAAGGGTTAGGGTTAGGGTTCGGGCTAGGGTTAGGGTTAGGGGACGGGGACGGTTTAGGGTCCAGGTGAGGGTACGACAACGCTTTAGGGGGAGCGTACGTGTGAGGGTGCGGGTTAGTGTCAGCGTACGGGTTAGGATTAGGGGACGGGTGAGGGTCTGGCTTCGGGGAAGGGTTAGGGTTAGGGTTCGGGCTAGGGTTAGGGTTAGGGGACGGGGACGGTTTAGGGTCCAGGTGAGGGTACGACAACGCTTTAGGGGGAGCGTACGTGTCAGGGCGCGGGTTAGTGTCAGCGTACGGGTTAGGATTAGGGGACGTGTGAGGGTCAGGATTCGGGGAAGGGGTAGGGTTAGGGTTCGGGCTAGGGTTAGGGTTAGGGGACGGGGACGGTTTAGGGTCCAGGTGAGGGTACGACAACGCTTTAGGGGGAGCATACGTGTGAGGGCGCGGGTTAGTGTCAGCGTACGGGTTAGGCTTAGGGGACGGGTGAGGGTCAGGCTTCGGGGAAGGGTTAGGGTTAGGGTTCGGGCTAGGGTTAGGGTTAGGGGACGGGGACGGTTTAGGGTCCAGGTGAGGGTACGACAACGCTTTAGGGGGAGCGTACGTGTGAGGGCGCGGGTTAGTGTCAGCGTACGGGTTAGGATTAGGGGACGGGTGAGGGTCAGGCTTCGGGGAAGGGTTAGGGTTAGGGTTCGGGCTAGGGTTAGGGTTAGGGGACGGGGACAGTTTAGGGTCCAGGTGAGGGTACGACAACGCTTTAGGGGGAGCGTACGTGTGAGGGCGCGGTTTAGTGTCAGCGTACGGGTTAGGATTAGGGGACGGGTGAGGGTCAGGCTTCGGGGAAGGGTTAGGGTTAGGGTTCGGGCTAGGGTTAGGGTTAGGGGACGGGGACGGTTTAGGGTCCAGGTGAGGGTACGACAACCCTTTAGGGGGAGCATACGTGTGAGGGCGCGGTTTAGTGTCAGCGTACGGGTTAGGATTAGGGGACGGGTGAGGGTCAGGCTTTGGGGAAGGGTTAGGGTTAGGGTTCGGGCTAGGGTTAGGTTTAGGGGACGGGGACGGTTTAGGGTCCAGGTGAGGGTACGACAACGCTTTAGGGGGAGCGTACGTGTGAGGGCGCGGGTTAGTGTCAGCGTACGCGTTAGGATTAGGGGACGGGTGAGGGTCAGGCTTCGGGGAAGTGTTAGGGTTCGGGTTCGGGCTAGGGTTAGGGTTAGGGGACGGGGACAGTTTAGGGTCCAGGTGAGGGTACGACAACGCTTTAGGGGGGGCGTACGTGTGAGGGCGCGGGTTAGTGTCAGCGTACGGGTTAGGATTAGGGGACGGGTGAGGGTCAGGCTTCGGGGAAGGGTTAGGGTTAGGGTTCGGGCTAGGGTTAGGGTTAGGGGACGGGGACGGTTTAGGGTCCAGGTGAGGGTACGACAACGCTTTAGGGGGAGCGTACGTGTGAGGGCGCGGGTTAGTGTCAGCGTACGGGTTAGGATTAGGGGACGGGTGAGGGTCAGGCTTCGGGGAAGGGTTAGGGTTAGGGTTCGGGCTAGGGTTAGGGTTAGGGGACGGGGACGGTTTAGGGTCCAGGTGAGGGTACGACAACGCTTTAGGGGGAGCGTACGTGAGAGGGCGTGGGTTAGTGTCAGCGTACTGGTTAGGATTAGGGGACGGGTGAGGGTCAGGCTTCGGGGAAGGGTTAGGGTTAGGGTTCGGGCTAGGGTTAGGGTTAGGGGACGGGGACGGTTTAGGGTCCAGGTGAGGGTACGACAACGCTTTAGGGGGAGCGTACGTGTGAGGGCGCGGGTTAGTGTCAGCGTACGGGTTAGAATTAGGGGACGGGTGAGGGTCAGGCTTCGGGGAAGAGTTAGGGTTCGGGTTCGGGCTAGGGTTAGGGTTAGGGGACGGGGACGGTTTAGGGTCCAGGTGAGGGTACGACAACGCTTTAGGGGGAGCGTACGTGTGAGGGCGCGGGTTAGTGTCAGCGTACGGGTTAGGATTAGGGGACGGGTGAGGGTCAGGCTTTGGGGAAGGGTTACGGTTCGGGTTCGGTCTAGGGTTAGGGTTAGGGGATGGGGACGGTTTAGGGTCCAGGTGAGGGTACGACAACGCTTTAGGGAGAGCGTACGTGTGAGGGCGCGGGTTAGTGTCAGCGTACGGCTTAGGATTAGGGGACGGGTGAGGGTCAGGCTTTGGGGAAGGGTTACGGTTAGGGTTCGGGCTAGGGTTAGGGTTAGGGGACGGGGACGGTTTAGGGTCCAGGTGAGGGTACGACAACGCTTTAGGGGGAGCGTACGTGTGAGGGCGCGGGTTAGTGTCAGCGTACGGGTTAGGATTAGGGGACGGGTGAGGGTCAGGTTTCGGGGAAGGGTTAGGGTTAGGGTTCAGGCTAGGGTTAGGGTTAGGGGACGGGGACGGTTTAGGGTCCAGATGAGGGTACGACAACGCTTTAGGGGGAGCGTACGTGTGAGGGTGTGGGTTAGTGTCAGCCTACGGGTTAGGATTAGGGGATGGGTGAGGGTCAGGCTTCGGGGAAGGGTTAGGGTTAGGGTTCGGGCTAGGGTTAGGGTTAGGGGACGGGGACGGTTTAGGGTCCAGGTGAGGGTACGACAACGCTTTAGGGGGAGCGTACGTGTGAGGGCGCGGGTTAGTGTCAGCGTATGGGTTAGGATTAGGGGACGGGTGAGGGTCAGGCTTCGGGGAAGGGTTAGGGTTAGGGTTCGGGCTAGGGTTAGGGTTACGGGACGGGGACGGTTTAGGGTCCAGGTGAGGGTACGACAACGCTTTAGGGGGTGCGTACGTGTGAGGGCGCGGGTTAGTGTCAGCGTACGGGTTAGGATTAGGGGACGGGTGAGGGTCAGGCTTCGGGGAAGGGTTAGGGTTAGGGTTCGGGCTAGGGTTAGGGTTAGGGGACGGGGACGGTTTAGGGTCCAGGTGAGGGTACGACAACGCTTTAGGGGGAGCGTACGTGTGAGGGCGCGGGTTAGTGTCAGCGTACGGGTTAGGATTAGGGGACGGGTGAGGGTCAGGCTTCGGGGAAGGGTTAGGGTTCGGGTTCGGGCTAGGGTTAGGGTTAGGGGACGGGGACGGTTTAGGGTCCAGGTGAGGGTACGACAACGCTTTAGGGGGAGCGTACGTGTGAGGGCGCGGGTTAGTGTCAGCGTACGGGTTAGGATTAGGGGACGGGTGAGGGTCAGGCTTCGGGGAAGGGTTAGGGTTCGGGTTCGGGCTAGGGTCAGGGTTAGGGGACGGGGACGGTTTAGGGTCCAGGTGAGGGTACGACAACGCTTTAGGGGGAGCGTACGTGTGAGGGCGCGGGTTAGTGTCAGCGTAAGGGTTAGGATTAGGGGACGGGTGGGGGTCAGGCTTCGGGGAAGGTTTAGGGTTAGGGTTCGGGCTAGGGTTAGGGTTAGGGGACGGGGACGGTTTAGGGTCCAGGTGAGGGTACGACAACGCTTTAGGGGGAGCGTACGTGTGAGGGCGCGGTTTAGTGTCAGCGTACGGGTTAGGATTAGGGGACGGGTGAGGGTCAGGCTTCGGGGAAGGGTTAGGGTTAGGGTTCGGGCTAGGGTTAGGGTTTCGGGACGGGGACGGTTTAGGGTCCAGGTGAGGGTACGACAACGCTTTAGGGGGTGCGTACGTGTGAGGGCGCGGGTTAGTGTCAGCGTACGGGTTAGGATTAGGGGACGGGTGAGGGTCAGGCTTCGGGGAAGGGTTAGGGTTAGGGTTCGGGCTAGGGTTAGGGTTAGGGGACGGGGACGGTTTAGGGTCCAGGTGAGGGTACGACAACGCTTTAGGGGGAGCGTAGGTGTGAGGGCGCGGGTTAGTGTCAGCGTACGGTTTAGGATTAGGGGACGGGTGAGGGTCAGGCTTCGGGGAAGGGTTAGGGTTCGGGTTCGGGCTAGGGTTAGGGTTAGGGGACGGGGACGGTTTAGGGTCCAGGTGAGGGTACGACAACGCTTTAGGGGGAGCGTACGTGTGAGGGCGCGGGTTAGTGTCAGCGTACGGGTTAGGATTAGGGGACGGGTGATGGTCAGGCTTCGGGGCAGGGTTAGGGTTAGGGTTCGGGTTAGGGTTAGGGTTCGGTCTAGGGTTAGGGTTAGGGGACGGGGACGGTTTAGGGTCCAGGTGAGGGTACGACAACGCTTTAGGGGGAGCGTACGTGTGAGGGCGCGGGTTAGTGTCAGCGTACGGGTTAGGATTAGGGGACGGGTGAGGGTCAGGCTTCGGGGCACGGTTAGGGTTAGGGTTCCGGCTAGGGTTAGGGTTAGGGGACGGGGACGGTTTAGGGTCCAGGTGAGGGTACGACAACGCTTTAGGGGGAGCGTACGTGTGAGGGCGCGGGTTAGTGTCAGCGTACGGGTTAGGATTAGGGGACGGGTGAGGGTCAGGCTTCGGGGAAGGGTTAGGGTTAGGGTTCGGGCTAGGGTTAGGGTTAGGGAATGGGGACGGTTTAGGGTCCAGGTGAGGGTACGACAACGCTTTAGGGGGAGCGTACGTGTGAGGGCGCGGGTTAGTGTCAGCGTACGGGTTAGGATTAGGGGACGGGTGAGGGTCAGGCTTCGGGGAAGGGTTAGGGTTAGGGTTCGGGCTAGGGTTAGGGTTAGGGGACGGGGACGGTTTAGGGTCCAGGTGAGGGTACGACAACGCTTTAGGGGGAGCGTACGTGTGAGGGCGCGGGTTAGTGTCAGCGTACGGGTTAGGATTAGGGGACGGGTGAGGGTCAGGCTTCGGGGAAGGGTTAGGGTTAGGGTTCGGCCTAGGGTTAGGGTTAGGGGACGGGGACGGTTTAGGGTCCAGGTGAGGGTACGACAACGCTTTAGGGGGAGCGTACATGTGAGGGCGCGGGTTAGTGTCAGCGTACGGGTTAGGATTAGGGGACGGGTGAGGGTCAGGCTTCGGGAAAGGGTTAGGGTTAGGGTTCGGGCTAGGGTTAGGGTTAGGGGACGGGGACGGTTTAGGGTCCAGGTGAGGGTACGACAACGCTTTAGGGGGAGCGTACGTGTGAGGGCCCGGGTTAGTGTCAGCGTACGGGTTAGGATTAGGGGACGGGTGAGGGTCAGGCTTCGGGGAAGGGTTAGGGTTAGGGTTCGGGCTAGGGTTAGGGTTAGGGGACGGGGACGGTTTAGGGTCCAGGTGAGGGTACGACAACGCTTTAGGGGGAGCGTACGTGTGAGGGCGCGGGTTAGTGTCAGCCTACGGGTTAGGATTAGGTGACGGGTGAGGGTCAGGCTTCGGGGAAGGGTTAGGGTTAGGGTTCGGGCTAGGGTTAGGGTTAGGGGACGGGGACGGTTTAGGGTCCAGGTGAGGGTACGACAACGCTTTAGGGGGAGCGTACGTGTGAGGGCGCGGGTTAGTGTCAGCGTACGGGTTAGGATTAGGGGACGGGTGAGGGTTAGGCTTCGGGGAAGGGTTAGGGTTCGGGTTCGGGCTAGGGTTAGGGTTAGGGGACGGGGACGGTTTAGGGTCCAGGTGAGGGTACGACAACGCTTTAGGGGGAGCGTACGTGTGAGGGCGCGGGTTAGTGTCAGCGTACGTTTTAGGATTAGGGGACGGGTGAGGGTCAGGCTTTGGGGAAGGGTTACGGTTCGGGTTCGGTCTAGGGTTAGGGTTAGGGGACGGGGACGGTTTAGGGTCCAGGTGAGGGTACGACAACGCTTTAGGGGGAGCGTACGTGTGAGGGCGCGGGTTAGTGTCAGCGTACGGGTTAGGATTAGGGGACGGGTGAGGGTCAGGCTTCGGGGAAGGGTTAGGGTTCGGGTTCGGGCTAGGGTTAGGGTTAGGGGACGGGGACGGTTTAGGGTCCAGGTGAGGGTACGACAACGCTTTAGGGGGAGCGTACGTGTGAGGGCGCGGGTTAGTGTCAGCGTACGGGTTAGGATTAGGGGACGGGTGATGGTCAGGCTTCGGGGCAGGGTTAGGGTTAGGGTTCGGGTTAGGGTTAGGGTTCGGTCTAGGGTTAGGGTTAGGGGACGGGGACGGTTTAGGGTCCAGGTGAGGGTACGACAACGCTTTAGGGGGAGCGTACGTGTGAGGGCGCGGGTTAGTGTCAGCGTACGGGTTAGGATTAGGGGACGGGTGAGGGTCAGGCTTCGGGGCACGGTTAGGGTTAGGGTTCCGGCTAGGGTTAGGGTTAGGGGACGGGGACGGTTTAGGGTCCAGGTGAGGGTACGACAACGCTTTAGGGGGAGCGTACGTGTGAGGGCGCGGGTTAGTGTCAGCGTACGGGTTAGGATTAGGGGACGGGTGAGGGTCAGGCTTCGGGGAAGGGTTAGGGTTAGGGTTCGGGCTAGGGTTAGGGTTAGGGAATGGGGACGGTTTAGGGTCCAGGTGAGGGTACGACAACGCTTTAGGGGGAGCGTACGTGTGAGGGCGCGGGTTAGTGTCAGCGTACGGGTTAGGATTAGGGGACGGGTGAGGGTCAGGCTTCGGGGAAGGGTTAGGGTTAGGGTTCGGGCTAGGGTTAGGGTTAGGGGACGGGGACGGTTTAGGGTCCAGGTGAGGGTACGACAACGCTTTAGGGGGAGCGTACGTGTGAGGGCGCGGGTTAGTGTCAGCGTACGGGTTAGGATTAGGGGACGGGTGAGGGTCAGGCTTCGGGGAAGGGTTAGGGTTAGGGTTCGGCCTAGGGTTAGGGTTAGGGGACGGGGACGGTTTAGGGTCCAGGTGAGGGTACGACAACGCTTTAGGGGGAGCGTACATGTGAGGGCGCGGGTTAGTGTCAGCGTACGGGTTAGGATTAGGGGACGGGTGAGGGTCAGGCTTCGGGAAAGGGTTAGGGTTAGGGTTCGGGCTAGGGTTAGGGTTAGGGGACGGGGACGGTTTAGGGTCCAGGTGAGGGTACGACAACGCTTTAGGGGGAGCGTACGTGTGAGGGCCCGGGTTAGTGTCAGCGTACGGGTTAGGATTAGGGGACGGGTGAGGGTCAGGCTTCGGGGAAGGGTTAGGGTTAGGGTTCGGGCTAGGGTTAGGGTTAGGGGACGGGGACGGTTTAGGGTCCAGGTGAGGGTACGACAACGCTTTAGGGGGAGCGTACGTGTGAGGGCGCGGGTTAGTGTCAGCCTACGGGTTAGGATTAGGTGACGGGTGAGGGTCAGGCTTCGGGGAAGGGTTAGGGTTAGGGTTCGGGCTAGGGTTAGGGTTAGGGGACGGGGACGGTTTAGGGTCCAGGTGAGGGTACGACAACGCTTTAGGGGGAGCGTACGTGTGAGGGCGCGGGTTAGTGTCAGCGTACGGGTTAGGATTAGGGGACGGGTGAGGGTTAGGCTTCGGGGAAGGGTTAGGGTTCGGGTTCGGGCTAGGGTTAGGGTTAGGGGACGGGGACGGTTTAGGGTCCAGGTGAGGGTACGACAACGCTTTAGGGGGAGCGTACGTGTGAGGGCGCGGGTTAGTGTCAGCGTACGTTTTAGGATTAGGGGACGGGTGAGGGTCAGGCTTTGGGGAAGGGTTACGGTTCGGGTTCGGTCTAGGGTTAGGGTTAGGGGACGGGGACGGTTTAGGGTCCAGGTGAGGGTACGACAACGCTTTAGGGGGAGCGTACGTGTGAGGGCGCGGGTTAGTGTCAGCGTACGGGTTAGGATTAGGGGACGGGTGAGGGTCAGGCTTTGGGGAAGGGTTACGGTTCGGGTTCGGTCTAGGGTTAGGGTTAGGGGACGGGGACGGTTTAGGGTCCAGGTGAGGGTACGACAACGCTTTAGGGGGAGCGTACGTGTGAGGGCGCGGGTTAGTGTCAGCGTACGGGTTAGGAATAGGGGACGGGTGAGGGTCAGGCTTCGGGGAAGGGTTAGGGTTAGGGTTCAGGCTAGGGTTAGGGTTAGGGGACGGGGACGGTTTAGGGTCCAGATGAGGGTACGACAACGCTTTAGGGGGAGCGTACGTGTGAGGGCGTGGGTTAGTGTCAGCGTACGGGTTAGGATTAGGGGACGGGTGAGGGTCAGGCTTCGGGGAAGGGTTAGGGTTAGGGTTCGGGTTAGGGTTAGGGTTAGGGGACGGGGACGGTTTAGGGTCCAGGTGAGGGTACGACAACCCTTTAGGGGGAGCGTACGTGTGAGGGCGCGGGTTAGTGTCAGCGTACGGGTTAGGATTAGGGGACGGGTGAGGGTCAGGCTTCGGGGAAGGGTTAGGGTTAGGGTTCCGGCTAGGGTTAGGGTTAGGGGACGGGGACGGTTTAGGGTCCAGGTGAGGGTACGACAACGCTTTAGGGGGAGCGTAGGTGTGAGGGCGCGGGTTAGTGTCAGCATACGGTTTAGGATTAGGGGACGGGTGAGTGTCAGGCTTCGGGGAAGGGTTAGGGTTCGGGTTCGGGCTAGGGTTAGGGTTAGGGGACGGGGACGGTTTAGGGTCCAGGTAAGGGTACGACAACGCTTTAGGGGGAGCGTACGTGTGAGGGCGCGGGTTAGTGTCAGCGTACGGGTTAGGATTAGGGGACGGGTGAGGGTCAGGCTTCGGGGAAGGGTTAGGGTTCGGGTTCGGGCTAGGGTCAGGGTTAGGGGACGGGGACGGTTTAGGGTCCAGGTGAGGGTACGACAACGCTTTAGGGGGAGCGTACGTGTGAGGGCGCGGGTTAGTGTCAGCGTAAGGGTTAGGATTAGGGGACGGGTGGGGGTCAGGCTTCGGGGAAGGGTTAGGGTTAGGGTTCGGGCTAGGGTTAGGGTTAGGGGACGGGGACGGTTTAGGGTCCAGGTGAGGGTACGACAACGCTTTAGGGGGAGCGTACGTGTGAGGGCGCGGTTTAGTGTCAGCGTACGGGTTAGGATTAGGGGACGGGTGAGGGTCAGGCTTCGGGGAAGGGTTAGGGTTAGGGTTCGGGCTAGGGTTAGGGTTAGGGGACGGGGACGGTTTAGGGTCCAGGTGAGGGTACGACAACGCTTTAGGGGGAGCGTACGTGTGAGGGCGCGGGTTAGTGTCAGCGTACGGGTTAGGATTAGGGGACGGGTGAGGGTCAGGCTTCGGGGAAGGGTTAGGGTTGGGGTTCGGGCTAGGATTAGCGTTAGGGGACGGGGACGGTTTCGGGTCCAGGTGAGGGTACGACAACGCTTTAGGGGGAGCGTACGTGTGAGGGCGTGGGTTAGTGTCAGCGTACGGGTTAGGATTAGGGGACGGGTGAGGGTCAGGCTTCGGGGAAGGGTTAGGGTTAGGGTTCGGGCTAGGGTTAGGGTTAGGGGACGGGGACGGTTTAGGGTCCAGGTGAGGGTACGACAACGCTTTAGGGGGAGCGTACGTGTGAGGGCGCGGGTTAGTGTCAGCGTACGGGTTAGGATTAGGGGACGGGTGAGGGTCAGGCTTCGGGGAAGGGTTAGGGTTAGGGTTCGGGCTAGGGTTAGGGTTAGGGGACGGGGACGGTTTAGGGTCCAGGTGAGGGTACGACAACGCTTTAGGGGGAGCGTACGTGTGAGGGCGCGGGTTAGTGTCAGCGTACGGGTTAGGATTAGGGGACGGGTGAGGGTCAGGCTTCGGGGAAGGGTTAGGGTTAGGGTTCGGGCTAGGGTTAGGGTTAGGGGACGGGGACGGTTTAGGGTCCAGGTGAGGGTACGACAACGCTTTAGGGGGAGCGTACGTGTGAGGGCGCGGGTTAGTGTCAGCGTACGGGTTAGGATTAGGGGACGGGTGAGGGTCAGGCTTCGGGGAAGGGTTAGGGTTAGGGTTCGGGCTAGGGTTAGGGTTAGGGGACGGGGACGGTTTAGGGTCCAGGTGAGGGTACGACAACGCTTTAGGGGGAGCATACGTGTGAGGGCGCGGGTTAGTGTCAGCGTACGGGTTAGGATTAGGGGACGGGTGAGGGTCAGGCTTCGGGGAAGGGTTAGGGTTAGGGTTCGGGCTAGGATTAGGGTTAGGGGACGGGGACGGTTTAGGGTCCAGGTGAGGGTACGACAACGCTTTAGGGGGAGCGTACGTGTAAGGGTGTGGGTTAGTGTCAGCATACGGGTTAGGATTAGGGGACGGGTGAGGGTCAGGCTTCGGGGAAGGGTTAGGGTTAGGGTTCGGGCTAGGGTTAGGGTTAGGGGACGGGGACGGTTTAGGGTCCAGGTGAGGGTACGACAACGCTTAAGGGGGAGCGTACGTGTGAGGGCGCGGGTTAGTGTCAGTATACGGGTTAGGATTAGGGCACGGGTGAGGGTCAGGCTTCGGGGAAGGGTTAGGGTTAGGGTTCGGGCTAGGGTTAGGGTTAGGGGACGGGGACGGTTTAGGGTCCAGGTGAGGGTACGACAACGCTTTAGGGGGAGCGTACGTGTGAGGGTGCGGGTTAGTGTCAGCGTACGGGTTAGGATTAGGGGACGGGTGAGGGTCTGGCTTCGGGGAAGGGTTAGGGTTAGGGTTCGGGCTAGGGTTAGGGTTAGGGGACGGGGACGGTTTAGGGTCCAGGTGAGGGTACGACAACGCTTTAGGGGGAGCGTACGTGTGAGGGCGCGGGTTAGTGTCAGCGTACGGGTTAGGATTAGGGGACGGGTGAGGGTCAGGATTCGGGGAAGGGGTAGGGTTAGGGTTCGGGCTAGGGTTAGGGTTAGGGGACGGGGACGGTTTAGGGTCCAGGTGAGGGTACGACAACGCTTTAGGGGGAGCGTACGTGTGAGGGCGCGGGTTAGTGTCAGCGTACGGGTTAGGATTAGGGGACGGGTGAGGGTCAGGCTTCGGGGAAGTGTTAGGGTTAGGGTTCGGGCTAGGGTTAGGGTTAGGGGACGGGGACGGTTTAGGGTCCAGGTGAGGGTACGACAACGCTTTAGGGGGAGCATACGTGTGAGGGCGCGGGTTAGTGTCAGCGTACGGGTTAGGATTAGGGGACGGGTGAGGGTCAGGCTTCGGGGAAGGGTTAGGGTTAGGGTTCGGGCTAGGATTAGGGTTAGGGGACGGGGACGGTTTAGGGTCCAGGTGAGGGTACGACAACGCTTTAGGGGGAGCGTACGTGTAAGGGCGTGGGTTAGTGTCAGCATACGGGTTAGGATTAGGGGACGGGTGAGGGTCAGGCTTCGGGGAAGGGTTAGGGTTAGGGTTCGGGCTAGGGTTAGGGTTAGGGGACGGGGACGGTTTAGGGTCCAGGTGAGGGTACGACAACGCTTAAGGGGGAGCGTACGTGTGAGGGCGCGGGTTAGTGTCAGTATACGGGTTAGGATTAGGGCACGGGTGAGGGTCAGGCTTCGGGGAAGGGTTAGGGTTAGGGTTCGGGCTAGGGTTAGGGTTAGGGGACGGGGACGGTTTAGGGTCCAGGTGAGGGTACGACAACGCTTTAGGGGGAGCGTACGTGTGAGGGTGCGGGTTAGTTTCAGCGTACGGGTTAGGATTAGGGGACGGGTGAGGGTCTGGCTTCGGGGAAGGGTTAGGGTTAGGGTTCGGGCTAGGGTTAGGGTTAGGGGACGGGGACGGTTTAGGGTCCAGGTGAGGGTACGACAACGCTTTAGGGGGAGCGTACGTGTGAGGGCGCGGGTTAGTGTCAGCGTACGGGTTAGGATTAGGGGACGGGTGAGGGTCAGGATTCGGGGAAGGGGTAGGGTTAGGGTTCGGGCTAGGGTTAGGGTTAGGGGACGGGGACGGTTTAGGGTCCAGGTGAGGGTACGACAACGCTTTAGGGGGAGCATACGTGTGAGGGCGCGGGTTAGTGTCAGCGTACGGGTTAGGCTTAGGGGACGGGTGAGGGTCAGGCTTCGGGGAAGGGTTAGGGTTAGGGTTCGGGCTAGGGTTAGGGTTAGGGGACGGGGACGGTTTAGGGTCCAGGTGAGGGTACGACAACGCTTTAGGGGGAGCGTACGTGTGAGGGCGCGGGTTAGTGTCAGCGTACGGGTTAGGATTAGGGGACGGGTGAGGGTCAGGCTTCGGGGAAGGGTTAGGGTTAGGGTTCGGGCTAGGGTTAGGGTTAGGGGACGGGGACAGTTTAGGGTCCAGGTGAGGGTACGACAACGCTTTAGGGGGAGCGTACGTGTGAGGGCGCGGTTTAGTGTCAGCGTACGGGTTAGGATTAGGGGACGGGTGAGGGTCAGGCTTCGGGGAAGGGTTAGGGTTAGGGTTCGGGCTAGGGTTAGGGTTAGGGGACGGGGACGGTTTAGGGTCCAGGTGAGGGTACGACAACCCTTTAGGGGGAGCATACGTGTGAGGGCGCGGTTTAGTGTCAGCGTACGGGTTAGGATTAGGGGACGGGTGAGGGTCAGGCTTTGGGGAAGGGTTAGGGTTAGGGTTCGGGCTAGGGTTAGGTTTAGGGGACGGGGACGGTTTAGGGTCCAGGTGAGGGTACGACAACGCTTTAGGGGGAGCGTACGTGTGAGGGCGCGGGTTAGTGTCAGCGTACGCGTTAGGATTAGGGGACGGGTGAGGGTCAGGCTTCGGGGAAGTGTTAGGGTTCGGGTTCGGGCTAGGGTTAGGGTTAGGGGACGGGGACAGTTTAGGGTCCAGGTGAGGGTACGACAACGCTTTAGGGGGGGCGTACGTGTGAGGGCGCGGGTTAGTGTCAGCGTACGGGTTAGGATTAGGGGACGGGTGAGGGTCAGGCTTCGGGGAAGGGTTAGGGTTAGGGTTCGGGCTAGGGTTAGGGTTAGGGGACGGGGACGGTTTAGGGTCCAGGTGAGGGTACGACAACGCTTTAGGGGGAGCGTACGTGTGAGGGCGCGGGTTAGTGTCAGCGTACGGGTTAGGATTAGGGGACGGGTGAGGGTCAGGCTTCGGGGAAGGGTTAGGGTTAGGGTTCAGGCTAGGGTTAGGGTTAGGGGACGGGGACGGTTTAGGGTCCAGGTGAGGGTACGACAACGCTTTAGGGGGAGCGTACGTGAGAGGGCGTGGGTTAGTGTCAGCGTACTGGTTAGGATTAGGGGACGGGTGAGGGTCAGGCTTCGGGGAAGGGTTAGGGTTAGGGTTCGGGCTAGGGTTAGGGTTAGGGGACGGGGACGGTTTAGGGTCCAGGTGAGGGTACGACAACGCTTTAGGGGGAGCGTACGTGTGAGGGCGCGGGTTAGTGTCAGCGTACGGGTTAGAATTAGGGGACGGGTGAGGGTCAGGCTTCGGGGAAGAGTTAGGGTTCGGGTTCGGGCTAGGGTTAGGGTTAGGGGACGGGGACGGTTTAGGGTCCAGGTGAGGGTACGACAACGCTTTAGGGGGAGCGTACGTGTGAGGGCGCGGGTTAGTGTCAGCGTACGGGTTAGGATTAGGGGACGGGTGAGGGTCAGGCTTTGGGGAAGGGTTACGGTTCGGGTTCGGTCTAGGGTTAGGGTTAGGGGATGGGGACGGTTTAGGGTCCAGGTGAGGGTACGACAACGCTTTAGGGGGAGCGTACGTGTGAGGGCGCGGGTTAGTGTCAGCGTACGGCTTAGGATTAGGGGACGGGTGAGGGTCAGGCTTTGGGGAAGGGTTACGGTTAGGGTTCGGGCTAGGGTTAGGGTTAGGGGACGGGGACGGTTTAGGGTCCAGGTGAGGGTACGACAACGCTTTAGGGGGAGCGTACGTGTGAGGGCGCGGGTTAGTGTCAGCGTACGGGTTAGGATTAGGGGACGGGTGAGGGTCAGGTTTCGGGGAAGGGTTAGGGTTAGGGTTCAGGCTAGGGTTAGGGTTAGGGGACGGGGACGGTTTAGGGTCCAGATGAGGGTACGACAACGCTTTAGGGGGAGCGTACGTGTGAGGGTGTGGGTTAGTGTCAGCCTACGGGTTAGGATTAGGGGATGGGTGAGGGTCAGGCTTCGGGGAAGGGTTAGGGTTAGGGTTCGGGCTAGGGTTAGGGTTAGGGGACGGGGACGGTTTAGGGTCCAGGTGAGGGTACGACAACGCTTTAGGGGGAGCGTACGTGTGAGGGCGCGGGTTAGTGTCAGCGTACGGGTTAGGATTAGGGGACGGGTGAGGGTCAGGCTTCGGGGAAGGGTAAGGGTTAGGGTTCGGGCTAGGGTTAGGGTTACGGGACGGGGACGGTTTAGGGTCCAGGTGAGGGTACGACAACGCTTTAGGGGGTGCGTACGTGTGAGGGCGCGGGTTAGTGTCAGCGTACGGGTTAGGATTAGGGGACGGGTGAGGGTCAGGCTTCGGGGAAGGGTTAGGGTTAGGGTTCGGGCTAGGGTTAGGGTTAGGGGACGGGGACGGTTTAGGGTCCAGGTGAGGGTACGACAACGCTTTAGGGGGAGCGTACGTGTGAGGGCGCGGGTTAGTGTCAGCGTACGGGTTAGGATTAGGGGACGGGTGAGGGTCAGGCTTCGGGGAAGGGTTAGGGTTCGGGTTCGGGCTAGGGTTAGGGATAGGGGACGGGGACGGTTTAGGGTCCAGGTGAGGGTACGACAACGCTTTAGGGGGAGCGTACGTGTGAGGGCGCGGGTTAGTGTCAGCGTACGGGTTAGGATTAGGGGACGGGTGAGGGTCAGGCTTCGGGGAAGGGTTAGGGTTCGGGTTCGGGCTAGGGTCAGGGTTAGGGGACGGGGACGGTTTAGGGTCCAGGTGAGGGTACGACAACGCTTTAGGGGGAGCGTACGTGTGAGGGCGCGGGTTAGTGTCAGCGTAAGGGTTAGGATTAGGGGACGGGTGGGGGTCAGGCTTCGGGGAAGGTTTAGGGTTAGGGTTCGGGCTAGGGTTAGGGTTAGGGGACGGGGACGGTTTAGGGTCCAGGTGAGGGTACGACAACGCTTTAGGGGGAGCGTACGTGTGAGGGCGCGGTTTAGTGTCAGCGTACGGGTTAGGATTAGGGGACGGGTGAGGGTCAGGCTTCGGGGAAGGGTTAGGGTTAGGGTTCGGGCTAGGGTTAGGGTTTCGGGACGGGGACGGTTTAGGGTCCAGGTGAGGGTACGACAACGCTTTAGGGGGTGCGTACGTGTGAGGGCGCGGGTTAGTGTCAGCGTACGGGTTAGGATTAGGGGACGGGTGAGGGTCAGGCTTCGGGGAAGGGTTAGGGTTAGGGTTCGGGCTAGGGTTAGGGTTAGGGGACGGGGACGGTTTAGGGTCCAGGTGAGGGTACGACAACGCTTTAGGGGGAGCGTAGGTGTGAGGGCGCGGGTTAGTGTCAGCGTACGGTTTAGGATTAGGGGACGGGTGAGGGTCAGGCTTCGGGGAAGGGTTAGGGTTCGGGTTCGGGCTAGGGTTAGGGTTAGGGGACGGGGACGGTTTAGGGTCCAGGTGAGGGTACGACAACGCTTTAGGGGGAGCGTACGTGTGAGGGCGCGGGTTAGTGTCAGCGTACGGGTTAGGATTAGGGGACGGGTGATGGTCAGGCTTCGGGGCAGGGTTAGGGTTAGGGTTCGGGTTAGGGTTAGGGTTCGGTCTAGGGTTAGGGTTAGGGGACGGGGACGGTTTAGGGTCCAGGTGAGGGTACGACAACGCTTTAGGGGGAGCGTACGTGTGAGGGCGCGGGTTAGTGTCAGCGTACGGGTTAGGATTAGGGGACGGGTGAGGGTCAGGCTTCGGGGCACGGTTAGGGTTAGGGTTCCGGCTAGGGTTAGGGTTAGGGGACGGGGACGGTTTAGGGTCCAGGTGAGGGTACGACAACGCTTTAGGGGGAGCGTACGTGTGAGGGCGCGGGTTAGTGTCAGCGTACGGGTTAGGATTAGGGGACGGGTGAGGGTCAGGCTTCGGGGAAGGGTTAGGGTTAGGGTTCGGGCTAGGGTTAGGGTTAGGGAATGGGGACGGTTTAGGGTCCAGGTGAGGGTACGACAACGCTTTAGGGGGAGCGTACGTGTGAGGGCGCGGGTTAGTGTCAGCGTACGGGTTAGGATTAGGGGACGGGTGAGGGTCAGGCTTCGGGGAAGGGTTAGGGTTAGGGTTCGGGCTAGGGTTAGGGTTAGGGGACGGGGACGGTTTAGGGTCCAGGTGAGGGTACGACAACGCTTTAGGGGGAGCGTACGTGTGAGGGCGCGGGTTAGTGTCAGCGTACGGGTTAGGATTAGGGGACGGGTGAGGGTCAGGCTTCGGGGAAGGGTTAGGGTTAGGGTTCGGCCTAGGGTTAGGGTTAGGGGACGGGGACGGTTTAGGGTCCAGGTGAGGGTACGACAACGCTTTAGGGGGAGCGTACATGTGAGGGCGCGGGTTAGTGTCAGCGTACGGGTTAGGATTAGGGGACGGGTGAGGGTCAGGCTTCGGGAAAGGGTTAGGGTTAGGGTTCGGGCTAGGGTTAGGGTTAGGGGACGGGGACGGTTTAGGGTCCAGGTGAGGGTACGACAACGCTTTAGGGGGAGCGTACGTGTGAGGGCCCGGGTTAGTGTCAGCGTACGGGTTAGGATTAGGGGACGGGTGAGGGTCAGGCTTCGGGGAAGGGTTAGGGTTAGGGTTCGGGCTAGGGTTAGGGTTAGGGGACGGGGACGGTTTAGGGTCCAGGTGAGGGTACGACAACGCTTTAGGGGGAGCGTACGTGTGAGGGCGCGGGTTAGTGTCAGCCTACGGGTTAGGATTAGGTGACGGGTGAGGGTCAGGCTTCGGGGAAGGGTTAGGGTTAGGGTTCGGGCTAGGGTTAGGGTTAGGGGACGGGGACGGTTTAGGGTCCAGGTGAGGGTACGACAACGCTTTAGGGGGAGCGTACGTGTGAGGGCGCGGGTTAGTGTCAGCGTACGGGTTAGGATTAGGGGACGGGTGAGGGTTAGGCTTCGGGGAAGGGTTAGGGTTCGGGTTCGGGCTAGGGTTAGGGTTAGGGGACGGGGACGGTTTAGGGTCCAGGTGAGGGTACGACAACGCTTTAGGGGGAGCGTACGTGTGAGGGCGCGGGTTAGTGTCAGCGTACGTTTTAGGATTAGGGGACGGGTGAGGGTCAGGCTTTGGGGAAGGGTTAAGGTTCGGGTTCGGTCTAGGGTTAGGGTTAGGGGACGGGGACGGTTTAGGGTCCAGGTGAGGGTACGACAACGCTTTAGGGGGAGCGTACGTGTGAGGGCGCGGGTTAGTGTCAGCGTACGGGTTAGGATTAGGGGACGGGTGAGGGTCAGGCTTTGGGGAAGGGTTACGGTTCGGGTTCGGTCTAGGGTTAGGGTTAGGGGACGGGGACGGTTTAGGGTCCAGGTGAGGGTACGACAACGCTTTAGGGGGAGCGTACGTGTGAGGGCGCGGGTTAGTGTCAGCGTACGGGTTAGGAATAGGGGACGGGTGAGGGTCAGGCTTCGGGGAAGGGTTAGGGTTAGGGTTCAGGCTAGGGTTAGGGTTAGGGGACGGGGACGGTTTAGGGTCCAGATGAGGGTACGACAACGCTTTAGGGGGAGCGTACGTGTGAGGGCGTGGGTTAGTGTCAGCGTACGGGTTAGGATTAGGGGACGGGTGAGGGTCAGGCTTCGGGGAAGGGTTAGGGTTAGGGTTCGGGTTAGGGTTAGGGTTAGGGGACGGGGACGGTTTAGGGTCCAGGTGAGGGTACGACAACCCTTTAGGGGGAGCGTACGTGTGAGGGCGCGGGTTAGTGTCAGCGTACGGGTTAGGATTAGGGGACGGGTGAGGGTCAGGCTTCGGGGAAGGGTTAGGGTTAGGGTTCCGGCTAGGGTTAGGGTTAGGGGACGGGGACGGTTTAGGGTCCAGGTGAGGGTACGACAACGCTTTAGGGGGAGCGTAGGTGTGAGGGCGCGGGTTAGTGTCAGCATACGGTTTAGGATTAGGGGACGGGTGAGTGTCAGGCTTCGGGGAAGGGTTAGGGTTCGGGTTTGGGCTAGGGTTAGGGTTAGGGGACGGGGACGGTTTAGGGTCCAGGTAAGGGTACGACAACGCTTTAGGGGGAGCGTACGTGTGAGGGCGCGGGTTAGTGTCAGCGTACGGGTTAGGATTAGGGGACGGGTGAGGGTCAGGCTTCGGGGAAGGGTTAGGGTTCGGGTTCGGGCTAGGGTCAGGGTTAGGGGACGGGGACGGTTTAGGGTCCAGGTGAGGGTACGACAACGCTTTAGGGGGAGCGTACGTGTGAGGGCGCGGGTTAGTGTCAGCGTAAGGGTTAGGATTAGGGGACGGGTGGGGGTCAGGCTTCGGGGAAGGGTTAGGGTTAGGGTTCGGGCTAGGGTTAGGGTTAGGGGACGGGGACGGTTTAGGGTCCAGGTGAGGGTACGACAACGCTTTAGGGGGAGCGTACGTGTGAGGGCGCGGGTTAGTGTCAGCGTACGGGTTAGGATTAGGGGACGGGTGAGGGTCAGGCTTCGGGGAAGGGTTAGGGTTAGGGTTCGGGCTAGGGTTAGGGTTAGGGAACGGGGACGGTTTAGGGTCCAGGTGAGGGTACGACAACGCTTTAGGGGGAGCGTACGTGTGAGGGCGCGGGTTAGTGTCAGCGTACGGGTTAGGATTAGGGGACGGGTGAGGGTCAGGCTTCGGGGAAGGGTTAGGGTTGGGGTTCGGGCTAGGATTAGCGTTAGGGGACGGGGACGGTTTCGGGTCCAGGTGAGGGTACGACAACGCTTTAGGGGGAGCGTACGTGTGAGGGCGTGGGTTAGTGTCAGCGTACGGGTTAGGATTAGGGGACGGGTGAGGGTCAGGCTTCGGGGAAGGGTTAGGGTTAGGGTTCGGGCTAGGGTTAGGGTTAGGGGACGGGGACGGTTTAGGGTCCAGGTGAGGGTACGACAACGCTTTAGGGGGAGCGTACGTGTGAGGGCGCGGGTTAGTGTCAGCGTACGGGTTAGGATTAGGGGACGGGTGAGGGTCAGGCTTCGGGGAAGGGTTAGGGTTAGGGTTCGGGCTAGGGTTAGGGTTAGGGGACGGGGACGGTTTAGGGTCCAGGTGAGGGTACGACAACGCTTTAGGGGGAGCGTACGTGTGAGGGCGCGGGTTAGTGTCAGCGTACGGGTTAGGATTAGGGGACGGGTGAGGGTCAGGCTTCGGGGAAGGGTTAGGGTTAGGGTTCGGGCTAGGGTTAGGGTTAGGGGACGGGGACGGTTTAGGGTCCAGGTGAGGGTACGACAACGCTTTAGGGGGAGCGTACGTGTGAGGGCGCGGGTTAGTGTCAGCGTACGGGTTAGGATTAGGGGACGGGTGAGGGTCAGGCTTCGGGGAAGGGTTAGGGTTAGGGTTCGGGCTAGGGTTAGGGTTAGGGGACGGGGACGGTTTAGGGTCCAGGTGAGGGTACGACAACGCTTTAGGGGGAGCGTACGTGTGAGGGCGAGGGTTAGTGTCAGCGTACGGGTTAGGATTAGGGGACGGGTGAGGGTTAGGCTTCGGGGAAGGGTTAGGGTTCGGGTTCGGGCTAGGGTTAGGGTTAGGGGACGGGGACAGTTTAGGGTCCAGGTGAGGGTACGACAACGCTTTAGGGGGAGCGTACGTGTGAGGGCGCGGGTTAGTGTCAGCGTACAGGTTAGGATTAGGGGACGGGTGAGGGTCAGGCTTTGGGGAAGGGTTACGGTTCGGGTTCGGTCTAGGGTTAGGGTTAGGGGACGGGGACGGTTTAGGGTCCAGGTGAGGGTACGACAACGCTTTAGGGAGAGCGTACGTGTGAGGGCGCGGGTTAGTGTCAGCGTACGGGTTAGGATTAGGGGACGGGTGAGGGTCAGGCTTTGGGGAAGGGTTACGGTTCGGGTTCGGTCTAGGGTTAGGGTTAGGGGACGGGGACGGTTTAGGGTCCAGGTGAGGGTACGACAACGCTTTAGGGGGAGCGTACGTGTGAGGGCGCGGGTTAGTGTCAGTGTACGGGTTAGGATTAGGGGACGGGTGAGGGTCAGGCTTCGGGGAAGGGTTAGGGTTAGGGTTCAGGCTAGGGTTAGGGTTAGGGGACGGGGACGGTTTAGGGTCCAGATGAGGGTACGACAACGCTTTAGGGGGAGCGTACGTGTGAGGGCGTGGGTTAGTGTCAGCCTACGGGTTAGGATTAGGGGATGGGTGAGGGTCAGGCTTCGGGGAAGGGTTAGGGTTAGGGTTCGGGCTAGGGTTAGGGTTAGGGGACGGGGACGGTTTAGGGTCCAGGTGAGGGTACGACAACGCTTTAGGGGGAGCGTACGTGTGAGGGCGCAGGTTAGTGTCAGCGTACGGGTTAGGATTAGGGGACGGGTGAGGGTCAGGCTTCGGGGAAGGGTTAGGGTTAGGGTTCGGGCTAGGGTTAGGGTTAGGGGACGGGGACGGTTTAGGGTCCAGGTGAGGGTACGACAACGCTTTCGGGGGTGCGTACGTGTGAGGGCGCGGGTTAGTGTCAGCATACGGGTTAGGATTAGGGGACGGGTGAGGGTCAGGCTTCGGGGAAGGATTAGGGTTAGGGTTCGGGCTAGGGTTAGGGTTAGGGGACGGGGACGGTTTAGGGTCCAGGTGAGGGTACGACAACGCTTTATGGGGAGTGTATGTGTGAGGGAGCGGGTTAGTGTCAGCGTACGGGTGAGGATTAGGGGACGGGTGAGGGTCAGGCTTCGGGGAGGGGTTAGGTTTAGGGTTCGGGCTAGGGTTAGGGTTAGGGGACGGGGACGGTTTAGGGTCCAGGTGAGGGTACGACAACGCTTTAGGGGGAGCGTACGTGTGAGGGCGCGGGTTAGTGTCAGCGTACGGGTTAGGATTAGGGGACGGGTGAGGGTCAGGCTTCGGGGCAGGGTTAGGGTTAGGGTTCGTGCTAGGGTTAGGTTTAGGGGACGGGGACGGTTTAGGGTCCAGGTGAGGGTACGACAACGCTTTAGGGGGAGCGTACTTGTGAGGGCGTGGGTTAGTGTCAGCGTACGGGTTAGGATTAGGGGACGGGTGAGGGTCAGGCTTCGGGGCAGGGTTAGGGTTAGGGTTCGGGCTAGGGTTAGGGTTAGGGGACGGGGACGGTTTAGGGTCCAGGTGAGGGTACGACAACGCTTTAGGGGGAGCGTACGTGTGAGGGCGCGGGTTAGTGTCAGCGTACGGGTTAGGATTAGGGTACGGGTGATGGTCAGGCTTCGGGGCAGGGTTAGGGTTAGGGTTCGGGCTAGGGTTAGGGTTAGGGGACGGGGACGGTTTAGGGTCCAGGTGAGGGTACGACAACGCTTTAGGGGGAGCGTACGTGTGAGGGCGCGGGTTAGTGTCAGCGTACGGGTTAGGATTAGGGGACGGGTGAGGGTCAGGCTTCGGGGCACGGTTAGGGTTAGGGTTCCGGCTAGGGTTAGGGTTAGGGGACGGGGACGGTTTAGGGTCCAGGTGAGGGTACGACAACGCTTTAGGGGGAGCGTACGTGTGAGGGCGCGGGTTAGTGTCAGCGTACGGGTTAGGATTAGGGGACGGGTGAGGGTCAGGCTTCGGGGAAGGGTTAGGGTTAGGATTCGGGCTAGGGTTAGGGTTAGGGAACGGGGACGGTTTAGGGTCCAGGTGAGGGTACGACAACGCTTTAGGGGGAGCGTACGTGTGAGGGCGCGGGTTAGTGTCAGCGTACGGGTTAGGATTAGGGGACGGGTGAGGGTCAGGCTTCGGGGCAGGGTTAGGGTTAGGGTTCGGGCTAGGGTTAGGGTTAGGGGACGGGGACGGTTTAGGGTCCAGGTGAGGGTACGACAACGCTTTAGGGGGAGCGTACGCGTGAGGGCGCGGGTTAGTGTCAGCGTACGGGTTAGGATTAGGGGACGGGTGAGGGTCAGGCTTCGGGGCAGGGTTAGGGTTAGGGTTCGGGCTAGGGTTAGGTTTAGGGGACGGGGACGGTTTAGGGTCCAGGTGAGGGTACGACAACGCTTTAGGGGGAGCGTACTTGTGAGGGCGTGGGTTAGTGTCAGCGTACGGGTTAGGATTAGGGGACGGGTGAGGGTCAGGCTTCGGGGCAGGGTTAGGGTTAGGGTTCGGGCTAGGGTTAGGGTTAGGGGACGGGGACGGTTTAGGGTCCAGGTGAGGGTACGACAACGCTTTAGGGGGAGCGTACGTGTGAGGGCGCGGGTTAGTGTCAGCGTACGGGTTAGGATTAGGGGACGGGTGATGGTCAGGCTTCGGGGCAGGGTTAGGGTTAGGGTTCGGGTTAGGGTTAGGGTTCGGTCTAGGGTTAGGGTTAGGGGACGGGGACGGTTTAGGGTCCAGGTGAGGGTACGACAACGCTTTAGGGGGAGCGTACGTGTGAGGGCGCGGGTTAGTGTCAGCGTACGGGTTAGGATTAGGGGACGGGTGAGGGTCAGGCTTCGGGGCACGGTTAGGGTTAGGGTTCCGGCTAGGGTTAGGGTTAGGGGACGGAGACGGTTTAGGGTCCAGGTGAGGGTACGACAACGCTTTAGGGGGAGCGTACGTGTGAGGGCGCGGGTTAGTGTCAGCGTACGGGTTAGGATTAGGGGACGGGTGAGGGTCAGGCTTCGGGGAAGGGTTAGGGTTAGGGTTCGGGCTAGGGTTAGGGTTAGGGAATGGGGACGGTTTAGGGTCCAGGTGAGGGTACGACAACGCTTTAGGGGGAGCGTACGTGTGAGGGCGCGGGTTAGTGTCAGCGTACGGGTTAGGATTAGGGGACGGGTGAGGGTCAGGCTTCGGGGAAGGGTTAGGGTTAGGGTTCGGGCTAGGGTTAGGGTTAGGGGACGGGGACGGTTTAGGGTCCAGGTGAGGGTACGACAACGCTTTAGGGGGAGCGTACGTGTGAGGGCGCGGGTTAGTGTCAGCGTACGGGTTAGGATTAGGGGACGGGTGAGGGTCAGGCTTCGGGGAAGGGTTAGGGTTAGGGTTCGGCCTAGGGTTAGGGTTAGGGGACGGGGACGGTTTAGGGTCCAGGTGAGGGTACGACAACGCTTTAGGGGGAGCGTACATGTGAGGGCGCGGGTTAGTGTCAGCGTACGGGTTAGGATTAGGGGACGGGTGAGGGTCAGGCTTCGGGAAAGGGTTAGGGTTAGGGTTCGGGCTAGGGTTAGGGTTAGGGGACGGGGACGGTTTAGGGTCCAGGTGAGGGTACGACAACGCTTTAGGGGGAGCGTACGTGTGAGGGCCCGGGTTAGTGTCAGCGTACGGGTTAGGATTAGGGGACGGGTGAGGGTCAGGCTTCGGGGAAGGGTTAGGGTTAGGGTTCGGGCTAGGGTTAGGGTTAGGGGACGGGGACGGTTTAGGGTCCAGGTGAGGGTACGACAAGCTTTAGGGGGAGCGTACGTGTGAGGGCGCGGGTTAGTGTCAGCCTACGGGTTAGGATTAGGTGACGGGTGAGGGTCAGGCTTCGGGGAAGGTTTAGGGTTAGGGTTCGGGCTAGGGTTAGGGTTAGGGGACGGGGACGGTTTAGGGTCCAGGTGAGGGTACGACAACGCTTTAGGGGGAGCGTACGTGTGAGGGCGCGGGTTAGTGTCATCGTACGGGTTAGGATTAGGGGACGGGTGAGGGTCAGGCTTCGGGGAAGGGTTAGGGTTAGGGTTCGGGCTAGGGTTAGGGTTAGGGGACGGGGACGGTTTAGGGTCCAGATGAGGGTACGACAACGCTTTAGGGGGAGCGTACGTGTGAGGGCGCGGGTTAGTGTCAGCGTACGGGTTAGGATTAGGGGACGGGTGAGGGTCAGGCTTCGGGGCAGGGTTAGGGTTAGGGTTCGGGCTAGGGTTAGGGTTAGGGGACGGGGACGGTTTAGGGTCCAGGTGAGGGTACGACAACGCTTTAGGGGGAGCGTACGTGTGAGGGCGCGGGTTAGTGTCAGCGTACGGGTTAGGATTAGGGGACGGGTGAGGGTCAGGCTTCGGGGAAGGGTTAGGGTTAGGGTTCGGGCTAGGGTTAGGGTTAGGGGACGGGGACGGTTTAGGGTCCAGGTGAGGGTACGACAACGCTTTAGGGGGAGCGTACGTGTGAGGGCGCGGGTTAGTGTCAGCGTACGGGTTAGGATTAGGGGACGGGTGAGGGTTAGGCTTCGGGGAAGGGTTAGGGTTCGGGTTCGGGCTAGGGTTAGGGTTAGGGGACGGGGACGGTTTAGGGTCCAGGTGAGGGTACGACAACGCTTTAGGGGGAGCGTACGTGTGAGGGCGCGGGTTAGTGTCAGCGTACGTTTTAGGATTAGGGGACGGGTGAGGGTCAGGCTTTGGGGAAGGGTTACGGTTCGGGTTCGGTCTAGGGTTAGGGTTAGGGGACGGGGACGGTTTAGGGTCCAGGTGAGGGTACGACAACGCTTTAGGGGGAGCGTACGTGTGAGGGCGCGGGTTAGTGTCAGCGTACGGGTTAGGATTAGGGGACGGGTGAGGGTCAGGCTTTGGGGAAGGGTTACGGTTCGGGTTCGGTCTAGGGTTAGGGTTAGGGGACGGGGACGGTTTAGGGTCCAGGTGAGGGTACGACAACGCTTTAGGGGGAGCGTACGTGTGAGGGCGCGGGTTAGTGTCAGCGTACGGGTTAGGATTAGGGGACGGGTGAGGGTCAGGCTTCGGGGAAGGGTTAGGGTTAGGGTTCAGGCTAGGGTTAGGGTTAGGGGACGGGGACGGTTTAGGGTCCAGATGAGGGTACGACAACGCTTTAGGGGGAGCGTACGTGTGAGGGCGTGGGTTAGTGTCAGCGTACGGGTTAGGATTAGGGGACGGGTGAGGGTCAGGCTTCGGGGAAGGGTTAGGGTTAGGGTTCGGGTTAGGGTTAGGGTTAGGGGACGGGGACGGTTTAGGGTCCAGGTGAGGGTACGACAACCCTTTAGGGGGAGCGTACGTGTGAGGGCGCGGGTTAGTGTCAGCGTACGGGTTAGGATTAGGGGACGGGTGAGGGTCAGGCTTCGGGGAAGGGTTAGGGTTAGGGTTCCGGCTAGGGTTAGGGTTAGGGGACGGGGACGGTTTAGGGTCCAGGTGAGGGTACGACAACGCTTTAGGGGGAGCGTAGGTGTGAGGGCGCGGGTTAGTGTCAGCATACGGGTTAGGATTAGGGGACGGGTGAGGGTCAGGCTTCGGGGAAGGATTAGGGTTAGGGTTCGCTCTAGGGTTAGGGTTAGGGGACGGGGACGGTTTAGGGTCCAGGTGAGGGTACGACAACGCTTTAGGGGGAGCGTACGTGTGAGGGCGCGGGTTAGTGTCAGCGTACGGGTTAGGATTAGGGGACGGGTGAGGGTCAGGCTTCGGGGAAGGGTTAGTGTTTGGGTTCGGGCTAGGGTTAGGGTTAGGGGACTGGGACGGTTTAGGGTCCAGGTGAGGGTACGACAACGCTTTAGGGGGAGCGTACGTGTGAGGGCGCGGGTTAGTGTCAGCGTACGGGTTAGGATTAGGGGACGGGTGAGGGTCAGGCTTCGGGGCAGGGTTAGGGTTAGGGTTCGGGCTAGGGTTAGGGTTAGGGGACGGGGACGGTTTAGGGTCCAGGTGAGGGTACGACAACGCTTTAGGGGGAGCGTACGTGTGAGGGCGCGGGTTAGTGTCAGCGTACGGGTTAGGATTAGGGGACGGGTGAGGGTCAGGCTTCGGGGAAGGGTTAGGGTTAGGGTTCGGGCTAGGGTTAGGGTTAGGGGACGGGGACGGTTTAGGGTCCAGGTGAGGGTACGACAACGCTTTAGGGGGAGCGTACGTGTGAGGGCGCGGGTTAGTGTCAGCGTACGGGTTAGGATTAGGGGACGGGTGAGGGTCAGGCTTCGGGGAAGGGTTAGGGTTGGGGTTCAGGCTAGGATTAGGGTTAGGGGACGGGGACGGTTTCGGGTCCAGGTGAGGGTACGACAACGCTTTAGGGGGAGTGTACGTGTGAGGGCGTGGGTTAGTGTCAGCGTACGGGTTAGGATTAGGGGACGGGTGAGGGTCAGGCTTCGGGGAAGGGTTAGGGTTAGGGTTCGGGCTAGGGTTAGGGTTAGGGGACGGGGACGGTTTAGGGTCCAGGTGAGGGTACGACAACGCTTTAGGGGGAGCGTACGTGTGAGGGCGCGGGTTAGTGTCAGCGTACGGGTTAGGATTAGGGGACGGGTGAGGGTCAGGCTTCGGGGAAGGGTTAGGGTTAGGGTTCGGGCTAGGGTTAGGGTTAGGGGACGGGGACGGTTTAGGGTCCAGGTGAGGGTACGACAACGCTTTAGGGGGAGCGTAGGTGTGAGGGCGCGGGTTAGTGTCAGCGTACGGTTTAGGATTAGGGGACGGGTGAGTGTCAGGCTTCGGGGAAGGGTTAGGGTTCGGGTTCGGGCTAGGGTTAGGGTTAGGGGACGGGGACGGTTTAGGGTCCAGGTGAGGGTACGACAACGCTTTAGGGGGAGCGTACGTGTGAGGGCGCGGGTTAGTGTCAGCGTACGGGTTAGGATTAGGGGACGGGTGAGGGTCAGGCTTCGGGGAAGGGTTAGGGTTAGGGTTCGGGCTAGGGTCAGGGTTAGGGGACGGGGACGGTTTAGGGTCCAGGTGAGGGTACGACAACCCTTTAGGGGGAGCGTACGTGTGAGGGCGCGGGTTAGTGTCAGCGTACGGGTTAGGATTAGGGGACGGGTGAGGGTCAGGCTTCGGGGAAGGGTTAGGGTTAGGGTTCGGGCTAGGGTTAGGGTTAGGGGACGGGGACGGTTTAGGGTCCAGGTGAGGGTACGACAACGCTTTAGGGGGAGCGTAGCTGTGAGGGCGCGGGTTAGTGTCAGCATACGGTTTAGGATTAGGGGACGGGTGAGTGTCAGGCTTCGGGGAAGGGTTAGGGTTCGGGTTCGGGCTAGGGTTAGGGTTAGGGGACGGGGACGGTTTAGGGTCCAGGTGAGGGTACGACAACGCTTTAGGGGGAGCGTACGTGTGAGGGCGCGGGTTAGTGTCAGCGTACGGGTTAGGATTAGGGGACGGGTGAGGGTCAGGCTTCGGGGAAGGGTTAGGGTTAGGGTTCGGCCTAGGGTTAGGGTTAGGGGACGGGGACGGTTTAGGGTCCAGGTGAGGGTACGACAACGCTTTAGGGGGAGCGTACATGTGAGGGCGCGGGTTAGTGTCAGCGTACGGGTTAGGATTAGGGGACGGGTGAGGGTCAGGCTTCGGGAAAGGGTTAGGGTTAGGGTTCGGGCTAGGGTTAGGGTTAGGGGACGGGGACGGTTTAGGGTCCAGGTGAGGGTACGACAACGCTTTAGGGGGAGCGTACGTGTGAGGGCCCGGGTTAGTGTCAGCGTACGGGTTAGGATTAGGGGACGGGTGAGGGTCAGGCTTCGGGGAAGGGTTAGGGTTAGGGTTCGGGCTAGGGTTAGGGTTAGGGGACGGGGACGGTTTAGGGTCCAGGTGAGGGTACGACAAGCTTTAGGGGGAGCGTACGTGTGAGGGCGCGGGTTAGTGTCAGCCTACGGGTTAGGATTAGGTGACGGGTGAGGGTCAGGCTTCGGGGAAGGTTTAGGGTTAGGGTTCGGGCTAGGGTTAGGGTTAGGGGACGGGGACGGTTTAGGGTCCAGGTGAGGGTACGACAACGCTTTAGGGGGAGCGTACGTGTGAGGGCGCGGGTTAGTGTCATCGTACGGGTTAGGATTAGGGGACGGGTGAGGGTCAGGCTTCGGGGAAGGGTTAGGGTTAGGGTTCGGGCTAGGGTTAGGGTTAGGGGACGGGGACGGTTTAGGGTCCAGATGAGGGTACGACAACGCTTTAGGGGGAGCGTACGTGTGAGGGCGCGGGTTAGTGTCAGCGTACGGGTTAGGATTAGGGGACGGGTGAGGGTCAGGCTTCGGGGCAGGGTTAGGGTTAGGGTTCGGGCTAGGGTTAGGGTTAGGGGACGGGGACGGTTTAGGGTCCAGATGAGGGTACGACAACGCTTTAGGGGGAGCGTACGTGTGAGGGCGCGGGTTAGTGTCAGCGTACGGGTTAGGATTAGGGGACGGGTGAGGGTCAGGCTTCGGGGCAGGGTTAGGGTTAGGGTTCGGGCTAGGGTTAGGGTTAGGGGACGGGGACGGTTTAGGGTCCAGGTGAGGGTACGACAACGCTTTAGGGGGAGCGTACGTGTGAGGGCGCGGGTTAGTGTCAGCGTACGGGTTAGGATTAGGGGACGGGTGAGGGTCAGGCTTCGGGGAAGGGTTAGGGTTAGGGTTCGGGCTAGGGTTAGGGTTAGGGGACGGGGACGGTTTAGGGTCCAGGTGAGGGTACGACAACGCTTTAGGGGGAGCGTACGTGTGAGGGCGCGGGTTAGTGTCAGCGTACGGGTTAGGATTAGGGGACGGGTGAGGGTTAGGCTTCGGGGAAGGGTTAGGGTTCGGGTTCGGGCTAGGGTTAGGGTTAGGGGACGGGGACGGTTTAGGGTCCAGGTGAGGGTACGACAACGCTTTAGGGGGAGCGTACGTGTGAGGGCGCGGGTTAGTGTCAGCGTACGTTTTAGGATTAGGGGACGGGTGAGGGTCAGGCTTTGGGGAAGGGTTACGGTTCGGGTTCGGTCTAGGGTTAGGGTTAGGGGACGGGGACGGTTTAGGGTCCAGGTGAGGGTACGACAACGCTTTAGGGGGAGCGTACGTGTGAGGGCGCGGGTTAGTGTCAGCGTACGGGTTAGGATTAGGGGACGGGTGAGGGTCAGGCTTTGGGGAAGGGTTACGGTTCGGGTTCGGTGTAGGGTTAGGGTTAGGGGACGGGGACGGTTTAGGGTCCAGGTGAGGGTACGACAACGCTTTAGGGGGAGCGTACGTGTGAGGGCGCGGGTTAGTGTCAGCGTACGGGTTAGGATTAGGGGACGGGTGAGGGTCAGGCTTCGGGGAAGGGTTAGGGTTAGGGTTCAGGCTAGGGTTAGGGTTAGGGGACGGGGACGGTTTAGGGTCCAGATGAGGGTACGACAACGCTTTAGGGGGAGCGTACGTGTGAGGGCGTGGGTTAGTGTCAGCGTACGGGTTAGGATTAGGGGACGGGTGAGGGTCAGGCTTCGAGGAAGGGTTAGGGTTAGGGTTCGGGTTAGGGTTAGGGTTAGGGGACGGGGACGGTTTAGGGTCCAGGTGAGGGTACGACAACCCTTTAGGGGGAGCGTACGTGTGAGGGCGCGGGTTAGTGTCAGCGTACGGGTTAGGATTAGGGGACGGGTGAGGGTCAGGCTTCGGGGAAGGGTTAGGGTTAGGGTTCCGGCTAGGGTTAGGGTTAGGGGACGGGGACGGTTTAGGGTCCAGGTGAGGGTACGACAACGCTTTAGGGGGAGCGTAGGTGTGAGGGCGCGGGTTAGTGTCAGCATACGGGTTAGGATTAGGGGACGGGTGAGGGTCAGGCTTCGGGGAAGGATTAGGGTTAGGGTTCGCTCTAGGGTTAGGGTTAGGGGACGGGGACGGTTTAGGGTCCAGGTGAGGGTACGACAACGCTTTAGGGGGAGCGTACGTGTGAGGGCGCGGGTTAGTGTCAGCGTACGGGTTAGGATTAGGGGACGGGTGAGGGTCAGGCTTCGGGGAAGGGTTAGGGTTAGGGTTCGGGCTAGGGTTAGGGTTAGGGGACGGGGACGGTTTAGGGTCCAGGTGAGGGTACGACAACGCTTTAGGGGGAGCGTACGTGTGAGGGCGCGGGTTAGTGTCAGCGTACGGGTTAGGATTAGGGGACGGGTGAGGGTCAGGCTTCGGGGAAGGGTTAGGGTTGGGGTTCAGGCTAGGATTAGGGTTAGGGGACGGGGACGGTTTCGGGTCCAGGTGAGGGTACGACAACGCTTTAGGGGGAGCGTACGTGTGAGGGCGTGGGTTAGTGTCAGCGTACGGGTTAGGATTAGGGGACGGGTGAGGGTCAGGCTTCGGGGAAGGGTTAGGGTTAGGGTTCGGGCTAGGGTTAGGGTTAGGGGACGGGGACGGTTTAGGGTCCAGGTGAGGGTACGACAACGCTTTAGGGGGAGCGTACGTGTGAGGGCGCGGGTTAGTGTCAGCGTACGGGTTAGGATTAGGGGACGGGTGAGGGTCAGGCTTCGGGGAAGGGTTAGGGTTAGGGTTCGGGCTAGGGTTAGGGTTAGGGGACGGGGACGGTTTAGGGTCCAGGTGAGGGTACGACAACGCTTTAGGGGGAGCGTAGGTGTGAGGGCGCGGGTTAGTGTCAGCGTACGGTTTAGGATTAGGGGACGGGTGAGTGTCAGGCTTCGGGGAAGGGTTAGGGTTCGGGTTCGGGCTAGGGTTAGGGTTAGGGGACGGGGACGGTTTAGGGTCCAGGTGAGGGTACGACAACGCTTTAGGGGGAGCGTACGTGTGAGGGCGCGGGTTAGTGTCAGCGTACGGGTTAGGATTAGGGGACGGGTGAGGGTCAGGCTTCGGGGAAGGGTTAGGGTTAGGGTTCGGGCTAGGGTCAGGGTTAGGGGACGGGGACGGTTTAGGGTCCAGGTGAGGGTACGACAACCCTTTAGGGGGAGCGTACGTGTGAGGGCGCGGGTTAGTGTCAGCGTACGGGTTAGGATTAGGGGACGGGTGAGGGTCAGGCTTCGGGGAAGGGTTAGGGTTAGGGTTCGGGCTAGGGTTAGGGTTAGGGGACGGGGACGGTTTAGGGTCCAGGTGAGGGTACGACAACGCTTTAGGGGGAGCGTAGGTGTGAGGGCGCGGGTTAGTGTCAGCATACGGTTTAGGATTAGGGGACGGGTGAGTGTCAGGCTTCGGGGAAGGGTTAGGGTTCGGGTTCGGGCTAGGGTTAGGGTTAGGGGACGGGGACGGTTTAGGGTCCAGGTGAGGGTACGACAACGCTTTAGGGGGAGCGTACGTGTGAGGGCGCGGGTTAGTGTCAGCGTACGGGTTAGGATTAGGGGACGGGTGAGGGTCAGGCTTCGGGGAAGGGTTAGGTTTCGGGTTCGGGCTAGGGTCAGGGTTAGGGGACGGGGACGGTTTAGGGTCCAGGTGAGGGTACGACAACGCTTTAGGGGGAGCGTACCTGTGAGGGCGCGGGTTAGTGTCAGCGTAAGGGTTAGGATTAGGGGACGGGTGGGGGTCAGGCTTCGGGGAAGGGTTAGGGTTAGGGTTCGGGCTAGGGTTAGGGTTAGGGGACGGGGACGGTTTAGGGTCCAGGTGAGGGTACGACAACGCTTTAGGGGGAGCGTACGTGTGAGGGCGCGGGTTAGTGTCAGCGTACGGGTTAGGATTAGGGGACGGGTGAGGGTTAGGCTTCGGGGAAGGGTTAGGGTTCGGGTTCGGGCTAGGGTTAGGGTTAGGGGACGGGGACGGTTTAGGGTCCAGGTGAGGGTACGACAACGCTTTAGGGGGAGCGTACGTGTGAGGGCGCGGGTTAGTGTCAGCGTACGGGTTAGGATTAGGGGACGGGTGAGGGTCAGGCTTCGGGGAAGGGTTAGGGTTAGGGTTCGGGCTAGGGTTAGGGTTAGGGGACGGGGACGGTTTAGGGTCCAGGTGAGGGTACGACAACGCTTTAGGGGGAGCGTACGTGTGAGGGCGAGGGTTAGTGTCAGCGTACGGGTTAGGATTAGGGGACGGGTGAGGGTTAGGCTTCGGGGAAGGGTTAGGGTTCGGGTTCGGGCTAGGGTTAGGGTTAGGGGACGGGGACGGTTTAGGGTCCAGGTGAGGGTACGACAACGCTTTAGGGGGAGCGTACGTGTGAGGGCGCGGGTTAGTGTCAGCGTACGGGTTAGGATTAGGGGACGGGTGAGGGTCAGGCTTTGGGGAAGGGTTACGGTTCGGGTTCGGTCTAGGGTTAGGGTTAGGGGACGGGGACGGTTTAGGGTCCAGGTGAGGGTACGACTACGCTTTAGGGGGAGCGTACGTGTGAGGGCGCGGGTTAGTTTCAGCGTACGGTTTAGGATTAGGGGACGGGTGGGGGTCAGGCTTCGGGAAGGGTTAGGGTTAGGGTTCGGGCTAGGGTTAGGGTTAGGGGACGGGGACGGTTTAGGGTCCAGGTGAGGGTACGACAACGCTTTAGGGGGAGCGTACGTGTGAGGGCGCGGTTTAGTGTCAGCGTACGGGTTAGGATTAGGGGACGGGTGAGGGTCAGGCTTCGGGGAAGGGTTAGGGTTAGGGTTCGGGCTAGGGTTAGGGTTAGGGGACGGGGACGGTTTAGGGTCCAGGTGAGGGTACGACAACGCTTTAGGGGGAGCGTACGTGTGAGGGCGCGGGTTAGTTTCAGCGTACGGTTTAGGATTAGGGGACGGGTGGGGGTCAGGCTTCGGGAAGGGTTAGGGTTAGGGTTCGGGCTAGGGTTAGGGTTAGGGGACGGGGACGGTTTAGGGTCCAGGTGAGGGTACGACAACGCTTTAGGGGGAGCGTACGTGTGAGGGCGCGGTTTAGTGTCAGCGTACGGGTTAGGATTAGGGGACGGGTGAGGGTCAGGCTTCGGGGAAGGGTTAGGGTTAGGGTTCGGGCTAGGGTTAGGGTTAGGGGACGGGGACGGTTTAGGTTCCAGGTGAGGGTATGACAACCCTTTAGGGGGAGCGTACGTGTGAGGGCGCGGTTTAGTGTCAGCGTACGGGTTAGGATTAGGGGACGGGTGAGGGTCAGGCTTCGGGGAAGGGTTAGGGTTAGGGTTCGGGCTAGGGTTAGGGTTAGGGGACGGGGACGGTTTAGGGTCCAGGTGAGGGTACGACAACGCTTTAGGGGGAGCGTACGTGTGAGGGCGCGGGTTAGTGTCAGCGTACGGGTTAGGATTAGGGGACGGGTGAGGGTCAGGCTTCAGGGAAGGGTTAGGGTTAGGGTTCGGGCTAGGGTTAGGGTTAGGGGACGGGGACTGTTTAGGGTCCAGGTGAGGGTACGACAACGCTTTAGGGGGAGCGTACGTGTGAGGGCGCGGGTTAGTGTCAGCGTACGGGTTAGGATTAGGGGACGGGTGAGGGTCAGGCTTCGGGGAAGTGTTAGGGTTCGGGTTCGGGCTAGGGTTATGGTTAGGGGACGGGGACGTTTTAGGGTCCAGGTGAGGGTATGACAACGCTTTAGGGGGGGCGTACGTGTGAGGGCGCGGGTTAGTGTCAGCGTACGGGTTAGGATTAGGGGACGGGTGAGGGTCAGGCTTCGGGGAAGGGTTAGGGTTAGGGTTCGGGCTAGGGTTAGGGTTAGGGGACGGGGACGGTTTAGGGTCCAGGTAAGGGTACGACAACGCTTTAGGGGGTGCGTACGTGTGAAGGCGCGGGTTAGTGTCAGCGTACGGGTTAGGATTAGGGGACGGGTGAGGGTCATGCTTCGGGGAAGGGTTAGGGTTAGGGTTCGGGCTAGGGTTAGGGTTAGGGGACGGGGACGGTTTAGGGTCCAGGTGAGGGTACGACAACGCTTTAGGGGGTGCGTACGTGTGAGGGCGCGGGTTAGTGTCAGCGTACGGGTTAGGATTAGGGGACGGGTGAGGGTCAGGCTTCGGGGAAGGATTAGGGTTAGGGTTCGCTCTAGGGTTAGGGTTAGGGGACGGGGACGGTTTAGGGTCCAGGTGAGGGTACGACAACGCTTTAGGGGGAGCGTACGTGTGAGGGAGCGGGTTAGTGTCAGCGTACGGGTTAGGATTAGGGGACGGGTGAGGGTCAGGCTTCGGGGAAGGGTTAGGGTTAGGGTTCGGGCTAGGGTTAGGGTTAGGGGACGGGGACGGTTTAGGGTCCAGGTGAGGGTACGACAACGCTTTAGGGGGAGCGTAGGTGTGAGGGCGCGGGTTAGTGTCAGCGTACGGTTTAGGATTAGGGGACGGGTGAGTGTCAGGCTTCGGGGAAGGGTTAGGGTTCGGGTTCGGGCTAGGGTTAGGGTTAGGGGACGGGGACGGTTTAGGGTCCAGGTGAGGGTACGACAACGCTTTAGGGGGAGCGTACGTGTGAGTGCGCGGGTTAGTGTCAGCGTACGGGTTAGGATTAGGGGACGGGTGAGGGTCAGGCTTCGGGGAAGGGTTAGGGTTAGGGTTCGGGCTAGGGTCAGGGTTAGGGGACGGGGACGGTTTAGGGTCCAGGTGAGGGTACGACAACCCTTTAGGGGGAGAGTACGTGTGAGGGCGCGGTTTAGTGTCAGCGTACGGGTTAGGATTAGGGGACGGGTGAGGGTCAGGCTTCGGGGAAGGGTTAGGGTTAGGGTTCGGGCTAGGGTTAGGGTTAGGGGACGGGGACGGTTTAGGGTCCAGGTGAGGGTACGACAACGCTTTAGGGGGAGCGTACGTGTGAGGGCGCGGGTTAGTGTCAGCGTACGGGTTAGGATTAGGGGACGGGTGAGGGTCAGGCTTCAGGGAAGTGTTAGGGTTAGGGTTCGGGCTAGGGTTAGGGTTAGGGGACGGGGACTGTTTAGGGTCCAGGTGAGGGTACGACAACGCTTTAGGGGGAGCGTACGTGTGAGGGCGCGGGTTAGTGTCAGCGTACGGGTTAGGATTAGGGGACGGGTGAGGGTCAGGCTTCGGGGAAGTGTTAGTGTTTGGGTTCGGGCTAGGGTTACGGTTAGGGGACTGGGACGGTTTAGGGTCCAGGTGAGGGTATGACAACGCTTTAGGGGGAGCGTACGTGTGAGGGCGCGGGTTAGTGTCAGCGTACGGGTTAGGATTAGGGGACGGGTGAGGGTCAGGCTTCGGGGAAGGGTTAGGGTTAGGGTTCGGGCTAGGGTTAGGGTTAGGGGACGGGGACGGTTTAGGGTCCAGGTGAGGGTACGACAACGCTTTAGGGGGAGCGTACGTGTGAGGGCGCGGGTTAGTGTCAGCGTACGGGTTAGGATTAGGGGACGGGTGAGGGTCAGGCTTCGGGGAAGGGTTAGGGTTAGGGTTCGGGCTAGGGTTAGGGTTAGGGGACGGGGACGGTTTAGGGTCCAGGTGAGGGTACGACAACGCTTTAGGGGGAGCGTACGTGTGAGGGCGCGGGTTAGTGTCAGCGTACGGGTTAGGATTAGGGGACGGGTGAGGGTCAGGCTTCGGGGAAGGGTTAGGGTTGGGGTTCAGGCTAGGATTAGTGTTAGGGGACGGGGACGGTTTCGGGTCCAGGTGAGGGTACGACAACGCTTTAGGGGGAGCGTACGTGTGAGGGCGTGGGTTAGTGTCAGCGTACGGGTTAGGATTAGGGGACGGGTGAGGGTCAGGCTTCGGGGAAGGGTTAGGGTTAGGGTTCGGGCTAGGGTTAGGGTTAGGGGACGGGGACGGTTTAGGGTCCAGGTGAGGGTACGACAACGCTTTAGGGGGAGCGTACGTGTGAGGGCGCGGGTTAGTGTCAGCGTACGGGTTAGGATTAGGGGACGGGTGAGGGTCAGGCTTCGGGGAAGGGTTAGGGTTAGGGTTCGGGCTAGGGTTAGGGTTAGGGGACGGGGACGGTTTAGGGTCCAGGTGAGGGTACGACAACGCTTTAGGGGGAGCGTAGGTGTGAGGGCGCGGGTTAGTGTCAGCGTACGGTTTAGGATTAGGGGACGGGTGAGTGTCAGGCTTCGGGGAAGGGTTAGGGTTCGGGTTCGGGCTAGGGTTAGGGTTAGGGGACGGGGACGGTTTAGGGTCCAGGTGAGGGTACGACAACGCTTTAGGGGGAGCGTACGTGTGAGGGCGCGGGTTAGTGTCAGCGTACGGGTTAGGATTAGGGGACGGGTGAGGGTCAGGCTTCGGGGAAGGGATAGGGTTAGGGTTCGGGCTAGGGTCAGGGTTAGGGGACGGGGACGGTTTAGGGTCCAGGTGAGGGTACGACAACCCTTTAGGGGGAGCGTACGTGTGAGGGCGCGGTTTAGTGTCAGCGTACGGGTTAGGATTAGGGGACGGGTGAGGGTCAGGCTTCGGGGAAGGGTTAGCGTTAGGGTTCGGGCTAGGGTTAGGGTTAGGGGACGGGGACGGTTTAGGGTCCAGGTGAGGGTACGACAACGCTTTAGGGGGAGCGTACGTGTGAGGGCGCGGGTTAGTGTCAGCGTACGGGTTAGGATTAGGGGACGGGTGAGGGTCAGGCATCAGGGAAGGGTTAGGGTTAGGGTTCGGGCTAGGGTTAGGGTTAGGGGACGGGGACTGTTTAGGGTCCAGGTGAGGGTACGACAACGCTTTAGGGCGAGCGTACGTGTGAGGGCGCGGGTTAGTGTCAGCGTACGGGTTAGGATTAGGGGACGGGTGAGGGTCAGGCTTCGGGGAAGTGTTAGTGTTTGGGTTCGGACTAGGGTTACGGTTAGGGGACGGGGACGGTTTAGGGTCCAGGTGAGGGTATGACAACGCTTTAGGGGGAGCGTACGTGTGAGGGCGCGGGTTAGTGTCAGCGTACGGGTTAGGATTAGGGGACGGGTGAGGGTCAGGCTTCGGGGAAGGGTTAGGGTTAGGGTTCGGGCTAGGGTTAGGGTTAGGGGACGGGGACGGTTTAGGGTCCAGGTGAGGGTACGACAACGCTTTAGGGGGAGCGTACGTGTGAGGGCGCGGGTTAGTGTCAGCGTACGGGTTAGGATTAGGGGACGGGTGAGGGTCAGGCTTCGGGGAAGGGTTAGGGTTAGGGTTCGGGCTAGGGTTAGGGTTAGGGGACGGGGACGGTTTAGGGTCCAGGTGAGGGTACGACAACGCTTTAGGGGGAGCGTACGTGTGAGGGCGCGGGTTAGTGTCAGCGTACGGGTTAGGATTAGGGGACGGGTGAGGGTCAGGCTTCGGGGAAGTGTTAGGGTTGGGGTTCGGGCTAGGATTAGGGTTAGGGGACGGGGACGGTTTCGGGTCCAGGTGAGGGTACGACAACGCTTTAGGGGGAGCGTACGTGTGAGGGCGCGGGTTAGTGTCAGCGTACGGGTTAGGATTAGGGCACGGGTGAGGGTCAGGCTTCGGGGAAGGGTTAGGGTTAGGGTTCGGGCTAGGGTTAGGGTTAGGGGACGGGGACGGTTTAGGGTCCAGGTGAGGGTACGACAACGCTTTAGGGGGAGCGTACGTGTGAGGGCGCGGGTTAGTGTCAGCGTACGGGTTAGGATTAGGGGACGGGTGAGGGTCTGGCTGTGGGGAAGGGTTAGGGTTAGGGTTCGGGCTAGGGTTAGGGTTAGGGGACGGGGACGGTTTAGGGTCCAGGTGAGTGTACGACAACGCTTTAGGGGGAGCGTACGTGTGAGGGCGCGGGTTAGTGTCAGCGTACGGGTTAGGATTAGGGGACGGGTGAGGGTCAGGATTCGGGGAAGGGGTAGGGTTAGGGTTCGGGCTAGGGTTAGGGTTAGGGGACGGGGACGGTTTAGGGTCCAGGTGAGGGTACGACAACGCTTTAGGGGGAGCATACGTGTGAGGGCGCGGGTTAGTGTCAGCGTACGGGTTAGGATTAGGGGACGGGTGAGGGTCAGGCTTCGGGGAAGGGTTAGGGTTAGGGTTCGGGCTAGGGTTAGGGTTAGGGGACGGGGACGGTTTAGGGTCCAGGTGAGGGTACGACAACGCTTTAGGGGGAGCGTACGTGTGAGGGCGCGGGTTAGTGTCAGCGTACGGGTTAGGATTAGGGGACGGGTGAGGGTCAGGCTTCGGGGAAGTGTTAGGGTTCGGGTTCGGGCTAGGGTTAGGGTTAGGGGACGGGGACGGTTTAGGGTCCAGGTGAGGGTACGACAACGCTTTAGGGGGAGCGTACGTGTGAGGGCGCGGTTTAGTGTCAGCGTACGGGTTAGGATTAGGGGACGGGTGAGGGTCAGGCTTCGGGGAAGGGTTAGGGTTAGGGTTCGGGCTAGGGTTAGGGTTAGGGGACGGGGACGGTTTAGGGTCCAGGTGAGGGTACGACAACCCTTTAGGGGGAGCGTACGTGTGAGGGCGCGGTTTAGTGTCAGCGTACGGGTTAGGATTAGGGGACGGGTGAGGGTCAGGCTTTGGGGAAGGGTTAGGGTTAGGGTTCGGGCTAGGGTTAGGGTTAGGGGACGGGGACGGTTTAGGGTCCAGGTGAGGGTACGACAACGCTTTAGGGGGAGCGTACGTGTGAGGGCGCAGGTTAGTGTCAGCGTACGGGTTAGGATTAGGGGACGGGTGCGGGTCAGGCTTCAGGGAAGGGTTAGGGTTAGGGTTCGGGCTAGGGTTAGGGTTAGGGGACGGGGACTGTTTAGGGTCCAGGTGAGGGTACGACAACGCTTTAGTGGGAGCGTACGTGTGAGGGCGCGGGTTAGTGTCAGCGTACGGGTTAGGATTAGGGGACGGGTGAGGGTCAGGCTTCGGGGAAGTGTTAGGGTTCGGGTTCGGGCTAGGGTTAGGGTTAGGGGACGGGGACGGTTTAGGGTCCAGGTGAGGGTATGACAACGCTTTAGGGGGGGCGTACGTGTGAGGGCGCGGGTTAGTGTCAGCGTACGGGTTAGGATTAGGGGACGGGTGAGGGTCAGGCTTCGGGGAAGGGTTAGGGTTAGGGTTCGGGCTAGGGTTAGGGTTAGGGGACGGGGACGGTTTAGGGTCCAGGTGAGGGTACGACAACGCTTTAGGGGGAGCGTACGTGTGAGGGCGCGGGTTAGTGTCAGCGTACGGGTTAGGATTAGGGGACGGGTGAGGGTCAGGCTTCGGGGAAGTTTTAGGGTTCGGGTTCGGGCTAGGGTTAGGGTTAGGGGACGGGGACGGTTTAGGGTCCAGGTGAGGGTATGACAACGCTTTAGGGGGGGCGTACGTGTGAGGGCGCGGGTTAGTGTCAGCGTACGGGTTAGGATTAGGGGACGGGTGAGGGTCAGGCTTCGGGGAAGGGTTAGGGTTAGGGTTCGGGCTAGGGTTAGGGTTAGGGGACGGGGACGGTTTAGGGTCCAGGTGAGGGTACGACAACGCTTTAGGGGGAGCGTACGTGTGAGGGCGCGGGTTAGTGTCAGCGTACGGGTTAGGATTAGCGGACGGGTGAGGGTCAGGCTTCGGGGCAGGGTTAGGGTTAGGGTTCGGGCTAGGGTTAGGGTTAGGGGACGGGGACGGTTTAGGGTCCAGGTGAGGGTACGACAACGCTTTAGGGGGAGCGTACGTGTGAGGGCGTGGGTTAGTGTCAGCGTACGGGTTAGGATTAGGGGACGGGTGAGGGTCAGGCTTCGGGGCAGGGTTAGGGTTAGGGTTCGGGCTAGGGTTAGGGTTAGGGGACGGGGACGGTTTAGGGTCCAGGTGAGGGTACGACAACGCTTTAGGGGGAGCGTACGTGTGAGGGCGCGGGTTAGTGTCAGCGTACGGGTTAGGATTAGGGGACGGGTGAGGGTCAGGCTTCGGGGCAGGGTTAGGGTTAGGGTTCGGGCTAGGGTTAGGTTTAGGGGACGGGGACGGTTTAGGGTCCAGGTGAGGGTACGACAACGCTTTAGGGGGAGCGTACGTGTGAGGGCGTGGGTTAGTGTCAGCGTACGGGTTAGGATTAGGGGACGGGTGAGGGTCAGGCTTCGGGGCAGGGTTAGGTTTAGGGTTCGGGCTAGGGTTAGGGTTAGGGGACGGGGACGGTTTAGGGTCCAGGTGAGGGTACGACAACGCTTTAGGGGGAGCGTACGTGTCAGGGCGCGGGTTAGTGTCAGCGTACGGGTTAGGATTAGGGGACGGGTGAGGGTCAGGCTTCGGGGCAGGGTTAGGGTTAGGGTTCGGGCTAGGGTTAGGGTTAGGGGACGGGGACGGTTTAGGGTCCAGGTGAGGGTACGACAACGCTTTAGGGGGAGCGTACGTGTGAGGGCGCGGGTTAGTGTCAGCGTACGGGTTAGGATTAGGGGACGGGTGAGGGTCAGGCTTCGGGGCAGGGTTAGGGTTAGGGTTCGGGCTAGGGTTAGGGTTAGGGGACGGGGACGGTTTAGGGTACAGGTGAGGGTACGACAACGCTTTAGGGGGAGCGTACGTGTGAGGGCGCGGGTTAGTGTCAGCGTACGGGTTAGGATTAGGGGACGGGTGAGGGTCAGGCTTCGGGGAAGGGTTAGGGTTAGGGTTCGGGCTAGGGTTAGGGTTAGGGGACGGGGACGGTTTAGGGTCCAGGTGAGGGTACGACAACGCTTTAGGGGGAGCGTACGTGTGAGGGCGCGGGTTAGTGTCAGCGTACGGGTTAGGATTAGGGGACGGGTGAGGGTCAGGCTTCGGGGAAGGGTTAGGGTTAGGGTTCGGGCTAGGGTTAGGGTTAGGGGACGGGGACGGTTTAGGGTCCAGGTGAGGGTACGACAACGCTTTAGGGGGAGCGTACGTGTGAGGGCGCGGGTTAGTGTCAGCGTACGGGTTAGGATTAGGGGACGGGTGAGGGTCAGGCTTCGGGGAAGGGTTAGGGTTAGGGTTCGGGCTAGGGTTAGGGTTAGGGGACGGGGACGGTTTAGGGTCCAGGTGAGGGTACGACAACGCTTTAGAGGGAGCGTACGTGTGAGGGCGCGGGTTAGTGTCAGCGTACGGGTTAGGATTAGGGGACGGGTGAGGGTCAGGCTTCGGGGAAGGGTTAGGGTTAGGGTTCGGGCTAGGGTTAGGGTTAGGGGACTGGGACGGTTTAGGGTCCAGGTGAGGGTACGACAACGCTTTAGGGGCTAGCGTACGTGTGAGGGCCCGGGTTAGTGTCAGCGTACGGGTTAGGATTAGGGGACGGGTGAGGGTCAGGCTTCGGGGAAGGGTTAGGGTTAGGGTTCGGGCTAGGGTTAGGGTTAGGGGACGGGGACGGTTTAGGGTCCAGGTGAGGGTACGACAACGCTTTAGGGGGAGCGTACGTGTGAGGGCGCGGGTTAGTGTCAGCGTACGGGTTAGGATTAGGGGACGGGTGAGGGTCAGGCTTCGGGGAAGGGTTAGGGTTAGGGTTCGGGCTAGGGTTAGGGTTAGGGGACGGGGACAGTTTAGGGTGCAGGTGAGGGTACGACAACGCTTTAGGGGGAGCGTACGTGTGAGGGCGCGGGTTAGTGTCAGCGTACGGGTTAGGATTAGGGGACGGGTGAGGGTCAGGCTTCGGGGAAGGGTTAGGGTTAGGGTTCGGGCTAGGGTTAGGGTTAGGGGACGGGGACGGTTTAGGGTCCAGGTGAGGGTACGACAACGCTTTAGGGGGAGCGTACGTGTGAGGGCGCGGGTTAGTGTCAGCGTACGGGTTAGGATTAGGGGACGGGTGAGGGTCAGGCTTCGGGGAAGGGTTAGGGTTAGGGTTCGGGCTAGGGTTAGGGTTAGGGGACGGGGACGGTTTAGGGTCCAGGTGAGGGTACGACAACGCTTTAGGGGGAGCGTACGTGTGAGGGCGCGGGTTAGTGTCAGCGTACGGGTTAGGATTAGGGGACGTGTGAGTGTCAGGCTTCGGGGAAGTGTTAGGGTTAGGGTTCGGGCTAGGGTTAGGGTTAGGGGACGGGGACGGTTTAGGTTCCAGGTGAGGGTACGACAACGCTTTAGGGGGAGCGTACGTGTGAGGGCCCGGGTTAGTGTCTGCGTACGGGTTAGGATTAGGGGACGGGTGAGGGTCAGGCTTCGGGGAAGGGTTAGGGTTAGGGTTCGGGCTAGGGTTAGGGTTAGGGGACGGGGACGGTTTAGGGTCCAGGTGAGGGTACGACAACGCTTTAGGGGGAGCGTACGTGTGAGGGCGCGGGTTAGTGTCAGCGTACGGGTTAGGATTAGGGGACGGGTGAGTGTCAGGCTTCGGGGCAGGGTTAGGGTTAGGGTTCGGGCTAGGGTTAGGGTTAGGGGACGGGGACGGTTTAGGGTCCAGGTGAGGGTACGACAACGCTTTAGGGGGAGCGTACGTGTGAGGGCGCGGGTTAGTGTCAGCGTACGGGTTAGGATTAGGGGACGGGTGAGGGTCAGGCTTCGGGGAAGGGTTAGGGTTAGGGTTCGGGCTAGGGTTAGGGTTAGGGGACGGGGACGGTTTAGGGTCCAGGTGAGGGTACGACAACGCTTTAGGGGGAGCGTACGTGTGAGGGCGCGGTTTAGTGTCAGCGTACGGGTTAGGATTAGGGGACGGGTGAGGTTCAGGCTTCGGGGAAGGGTTAGGGTTAGGGTTCGGGCTAGGGTTAGGTTTAGGGGACGGGGACGGTTTAGGGTCCAGGTGAGGGTACGACAACCCTTTAGGGGGAGCGTACGTGTGAGGGCGCGGTTTAGTGTCAGCGTACGGGTTAGGATTAGGGGACGGGTGAGGGTCAGGCTTTGGGGAAGGGTTAGGGTTAGGGTTCGGGCTAGGGTTAGGGTTAGGGGACGGGGACGGTTTAGGGTCCAGGTGAGGGTACGACAACGCTTTAGGGGGAGCGTACGTTTGAGGGCGCGGGTTAGTGTCAGCGTACGGGTTAGGATTAGGGGACGGGTGAGGGTCAGGCTTCAGGGAAGGGTTAGGGTTAGGGTTCGGGCTACGGTTAGGGTTAGGGAACGGGGACTGTTTAGGGTCCAGGTGAGGGTACGACAACGCTTTAGGGGGAGCGTACGTGTGAGGGCGCGGGTTAGTGTCAGCGTACGGGTTAGGATTAGGGGACGGGTGAGGGTCAGGCTTCGGGGAAGTGTTAGGGTTCGGGTTCGGGCTAGGGTTAGGGTTAGGGGACGGGGACGGTCTAGGGTCCAGGTGAGGGTATGACAACGCTTTAGGGGGGGCGTACGTGTGAGGGCGCGGGTTAGTGTCAGCGTACGGGTTAGGATTAGGGGACGGGTGAGGGTCAGGCTTCGGGGAAGGGTTAGGGTTAGGGTTCGGGCTAGGGATAGGGTTAGGGGACGGGGACGGTTTAGGGTCCAGGTGAGGGTACGACAACGCTTTAGGGGGAGCGTACGTGTGAGGGCGCGGGTTAGTGTCAGCGTACGGGTTAGGATTAGGGAACGGGTGAGGGTCAGGCTTCGGGGAAGGGTTAGGGTTAGGGTTCGGGCGAGGGTTAGGGTTAGGGGACGGGGACGGTTTAGGGTCCAGGTGAGGGTACGACAACGCTTTAGGGGGAGCGTACGTGTGAGGGCGCGGGTTAGTGTCAGCGTACGGGTTAGGATTAGCGGACGGGTGAGGGTCAGGCTTCGGGGCAGGGTTAGGGTTAGGGTTCGGGCTAGGGTTAGGGTTAGGGGACGGGGACGGTTTAGGGTCCAGGTGAGGGTACGACAACGCTTTAGGGGGAGCGTACGTGTGAGGGCGCGGTTTAGTGTCAGCGTACGGGTTAGGATTAGGGGACGGGTGAGGTTCAGGCTTCGGGGAAGGGTTAGGGTTAGGGTTCGGGCTAGGGTTAGGTTTAGGGGACGGGGACGGTTTAGGGTCCAGGTGAGGGTACGACAACCCTTTAGGGGGATCGTACGTGTGAGGGCGCGGTTTAGTGTCAGCGTACGGGTTAGGATTAGGGGACGGGTGAGGGTCAGGCTTTGGGGAAGGGTTAGGGTTAGGGTTCGGGCTAGGGTTAGGGTTAGGGGACGGGGACGGTTTAGGGTCCAGGTGAGGGTACGACAACGCTTTAGGGGGAGCGTACGTTTGAGGGCGCGGGTTAGTGTCAGCGTACGGGTTAGGATTAGGGGACGGGTGAGGGTCAGGCTTCAGGGAAGGGTTAGGGTTAGGGTTCGGGCTACGGTTAGGGTTAGGGAACGGGGACTGTTTAGGGTCCAGGTGAGGGTACGACAACGCTTTAGGGGGAGCGTACGTGTGAGGGCGCGGGTTAGTGTCAGCGTACGGGTTAGGATTAGGGGACGGGTGAGGGTCAGGCTTCGGGGAAGTGTTAGGGTTCGGGTTCGGGCTAGGGTTAGGGTTAGGGGACGGGGACGGTCTAGGGTCCAGGTGAGGGTATGACAACGCTTTAGGGGGGGCGTAGGTGTGAGGGCGCGGGTTAGTGTCAGCGTACGGGTTAGGATTAGGGGACGGGTGAGGGTCAGGCTTCGGGGAAGGGTTAGGGTTAGGGTTCGGGCTAGGGATAGGGTTAGGGGACGGGGACGGTTTAGGGTCCAGGTGAGGGTACGACAACGCTTTAGGGGGAGCGTACGTGTGAGGGCGCGGGTTAGTGTCAGCGTACGGGTTAGGATTAGGGAACGGGTGAGGGTCAGGCTTCGGGGAAGGGTTAGGGTTAGGGTTCGGGCGAGGGTTAGGGTTAGGGGACGGGGACGGTTTAGGGTCCAGGTGAGGGTACGACAACGCTTTAGGGGGAGCGTACGTGTGAGGGCGCGGGTTAGTGTCAGCGTACGGGTTAGGATTAGCGGACGGGTGAGGGTCAGGCTTCGGGGCAGGGTTAGGGTTAGGGTTCGGGCTAGGGTTAGGGTTAGGGGACGGGGACGGTTTAGGGTCCAGGTGAGGGTACGACTACGCTTTAGGGGGAGCGTACGTGTGAGGGCGCGGGTTAGTGTCAGCGTACGGGTTAGGATTAGGGGACGGGTGAGGGTCAGGCTTCGGGGCAGGGTTAGGGTTAGGGTTCGGGCTAGGGTTAGGGTTAGGGGACGGGGACGGTTTAGGGTCCAGGTGAGGGTTCGACAACGCTTTAGGGGGAGCGTACGTGTGAGGGCGCGGGTTAGTGTCAGCGTACGGGTTAGGATTAGGGGACGGGTGAGGGTCAGGCTTCGGGGCAGGGTTAGGGTTAGGGTTCGGGCTAGGGTTAGGGTTAGGGGACGGGGACGGTTTAGGATCCAGGTGAGGGTACGACAACGCTTTAGGGGGAGCGTACGTGTGAGGGCGCGGGTTAGTGTCAGCGTACGGGTTAGGATTAGGGGACGGGTGAGGGTCAGGCTTCGGGGCAGGGTTAGGGTTAGGGTTCGGGCTAGGGTTAGGGTTAGGGGACGGGGACGGTTTAGGGTCCAGGTGAGGGTACGACAACGCTTTAGGGGGAGCGTACGTGTGAGGGCGCGGGTTAGTGTCAGCGTACGGGTTAGGATTAGGGGACGGGTGAGGGTCAGGCTTCGGGGAAGGGTTAGGGTTAGGGTTCGGGCTAGGGTTAGGGTTAGGGGACGGGGACGGTTTAGGGTCCAGGTGAGGGTACGACAACGCTTTAGGGGGAGCGTACGTGTGAGGGCGTGGGTTAGTGTCAGCGTACGGGTTAGGATTAGGGGACGGGTGAGGGTCAGGCTTCGGGGCAGGGTTAGGGTTAGGGTTCGGGCTAGGGTTAGGGTTAGGGGACGGGGACGGTTTAGGGTCCAGGTGAGGGTACGACAACGCTTTAGGGGGAGCGTACGTGTCAGGGCGCGGGTTAGTGTCAGCGTACGGGTTAGGATTAGGGGACGGGTGAGGGTCAGGCTTCGGGGCAGGGTTAGGGTTAGGGTTCGGGCTAGGGTTAGGGTTAGGGGACGGGGACGGTTTAGGGTCCAGGTGAGGGTACGACAACGCTTTAGGGGGAGCGTACGTGTGAGGGCGCGGGTTAGTGTCAGCGTACGGTTTAGGATTAGGGGACGGGTGAGGGTCAGGCTTCGGGGCAGGGTTAGGGTTAGGGTTCGGGCTAGGGTTAGGGTTAGGGGACGGGGACGGTTTAGGGTCCAGGTGAGGGTACGACAACGCTTTAGGGGGAGCGTACGTGTGAGGGCGCGGGTTAGTGTCAGCGTACGGGTTAGGATTAGGGGATGGGTGAGGGTCAGGCTTCGGGGAAGGGTTAGGGTTAGGGTTCGGGCTAGGGTTAGGGTTAGGGGACGGGGACGGTTTAGGGTCCAGGTGAGGGTACGACAACGCTTTAGGGGGAGCGTACGTGTGAGGGCGCGGGTTAGTGTCAGCGTACGGGTTAGGATTAGGGGACGGGTGAGGGTCAGGCTTCGGGGAAGGGTTAGGGTTAGGGTTCGGGCTAGGGTTAGGGTTAGGGGACGGGGACGGTTTAGGGTCCAGGTGAGGGTACGACAACGCTTTAGGGGGAGCGTACGTGTGAGGGCGCGGGTTAGTGTCAGCGTACGGGTTAGGATTAGGGGACGGGTGAGGGTCAGGCTTCGGGGAAGGGTTAGGGTTAGGGTTCGGCCTAGGGTTAGGGTTAGGGGACGGGGACGGTTTAGGGTCCAGGTGAGGGTACGACAACGCTTTAGGGGGAGCGTACGTGTGAGGGCGCAGGTTAGTGTCAGCGTACGGGTTAGGATTCGGGGACGGGGGAGGGTCAGGCTTCGGGGAAGGGTTAGGGTTAGGGTTCGGGCTAGGGTTAGGGTTAGGGGACGGGGACGGTTTAGGGTCCAGGTGAGGGTACGACAACGCTTTAGGGGGAGCGTACGTGTGAGGGCCCGGGTTAGTGTCAGCGTACGGGTTAGGATTAGGGGACGGGTGAGGGTCAGGCTTCGGGGAAGGGTTAGGGTTAGGGTTCGGGCTAGGGTTAGGGTTAGGGGACGGGGACGGTTTAGGGTCCAGGTGTGGGTACGACAACGCTTTAGGGGGAGCGTACGTGTGAGGGCGCGGGTTAGTGTCAGCGTACGGGTTAGGATTAGGGGACGGGTGAGGGTCAGGCTTCGGGGAAGGGTTAGGGTTAGGGTTCGGGCTAGGGTTAGGGTTAGGGGACGGGGAAGGTTTAGGGTCCAGGTGAGGGTACGACAACGCTTTAGGGGGAGCGTACGTGTGAGGGCGCGGGTTAGTGTCAGCGTACGGGTTAGGATTAGGGGACGGGTGAGGGTCAGGCTTCGGGGAAGGGTTAGGGTTAGGGTTCGGGCTAGGGTTAGGGTTAGGGGACGGGGACGGTTTAGGGTCCAGGTGAGGGTACGACAACGCTTTAGGGGGAGCGTACGTGTGAGGGCGCGGGTTAGTGTCAGCGTACGGGTTAGGATTAGGGGACGGGTGAGGGTCAGGCTTCGGGGAAGGGTTAGGGTTAGGGTTCGGGCTAGGGTTAGGGTTAGGGGACGGGGACGGTTTAGGGTCCAGGTGAGTGTACGACAACGCTTTAGGGGCTAGCGTACGTGTGAGGGCCCGGGTTAGTGTCAGCGTACGGGTTAGGATTAGGGGACGGGTGAGGGTCAGGCTTCGGGGAAGGGTTAGGGTTAGGGTTCGGGCTAGGGTTAGGGTTAGGGGACGGGGACGGTTTAGGGTCCAGGTGAGGGTACGACAACGCTTTAGGGGGAGCGTACGTGTGAGGGCGCGGGTTAGTGTCAGCGTACGGGTTAGGATTAGGGGACGGGTGAGGGTCAGGCTTCGGGGAAGGGTTAGGGTTAGGGTTCGGGCTAGGGTTAGGGTTAGGGGACGGGGACGGTTTAGGGTCCAGGTGAGGGTACGACAACGCTTTAGGGGGAGCGTACGTGTGAGGGCGCGGGTTAGTGTCAGCGTACGGGTTAGGATTAGGGGACGGGTGAGGGTCAGGCTTCGGGGAAGGGTTAGGGTTAGGGTTCGGGCTAGGGTTAGGGTTAGGGGACGGGGACGGTTTAGGGTCCAGGTGAGGGTACGACAACGCTTTAGGGGGAGCGTACGTGTGAGGGCGCGGGTTAGTGTCAGCGTACGGGTTAGGATTAGGGGACGGGTGAGGGTCAGGCTTCGGGGAAGGGTTAGGGTTAGGGTTCGGGCTAGGGTTAGGGTTAGGGGACGGGGACGGTTTAGGGTCCAGGTGAGGGTACGACAACGCTTTAGGGGGAGCGTACGTGTGAGGGCGCGGGTTAGTGTCAGCGTACGGGTTAGGATTAGGGGACGGGTGAGGGTCAGGCTTCGGGGAAGGGTTAGGGTTAGGGTTCGGGCTAGGGTTAGGGTTAGGGGACGGGGACGGTTTAGGGTCCAGGTGAGGGTACGACAACGCTTTAGGGGGAGCGTACGTGTGAGGGCCCGGGTTAGTGTCAGCGTACGGGTTAGGATTAGGGGACGGGTGAGGGTCAGGCTTCGGGGAAGGGTTAGGGTTAGGGTTCGGGCTAGGGTTAGGGTTAGGGGACGGGGACGGTTTAGGGTCCAGGTGAGGGTACGACAACGCTTTAGGGGGAGCGTACGTGTGAGGGCGCGGGTTAGTGTCAGCGTACGGGTTAGGATTAGGGGACGGGTGAGGGTCAGGCTTCGGGGCAGGGTTAGGGTTAGGGTTCGGGCTAGGGTTAGGGTTAGGGGACGGGGACGGTTTAGGGTCCAGGTGAGGGTACGACAACGCTTTAGGGGGAGCGTACGTGTGAGGGCGCGGGTTAGTGTCAGCGTACGGGTTAGGATTAGGGGACGGGTGAGGGTCAGGCTTCGGGGAAGGGTTAGGGTTAGGGTTTGGGCTAGGGTTAGGGTTAGGGGACGGGGACGGTTTAGGGTCCAGGTGAGGGTACGACAACGCTTTAGGGGGAGCGTACGTTTGAGGGCGCGGGTTAGTGTCAGCGTACGGGTTAGGATTAGGGGACGGGTGAGGGTCAGGCTTCAGGGAAGGGTTAGGGTTAGGGTTCGGGCTACGGTTAGGGTTAGGGAACGGGGACTGTTTAGGGTCCAGGTGAGGGTACGACAACGCTTTAGGGGGAGCGTACGTGTGAGGGCGCGGGTTAGTGTCAGCGTACGGGTTAGGATTAGCGGACGGGTGAGGGTCAGGCTTCGGGGCAGGGTTAGGGTTAGGGTTCGGGCTAGGGTTAGGGTTAGGGGACGGGGACGGTTTAGGGTCCAGGTGAGGGTACGACAACGCTTTAGGGGGAGCGTACGTGTGAGGGCGCGGGTTAGTGTCAGCGTACGGGTTAGGATTAGGGGACGGGTGAGGGTCAGGCTTCGGGGCAGGGTTAGGGTTAGGGTTCGGGCTAGGGTTAGGGTTAGGGGACGGGGACGGTTTAGGGTCCAGGTGAGGGTTCGACAACGCTTTAGGGGGAGCGTACGTGTGAGGGCGCGGGTTAGTGTCAGCGTACGGGTTAGGATTAGGGGACGGGTGAGGGTCAGGCTTCGGGGCAGGGTTAGGGTTAGGGTTCGGGCTAGGGTTAGGGTTAGGGGACGGGGACGGTTTAGGATCCAGGTGAGGGTACGACAACGCTTTAGGGGGAGCGTACGTGTGAGGGCGCGGGTTAGTGTCAGCGTACGGGTTAGGATTAGGGGACGGGTGAGGGTCAGGCTTCGGGGCAGGGTTAGGGTTAGGGTTCGGGCTAGGGTTAGGGTTAGGGGACGGGGACGGTTTAGGGTCCAGGTGAGGGTACGACAACGCTTTAGGGGGAGCGTACGTGTGAGGGCGCGGGTTAGTGTCAGCGTACGGGTTAGGATTAGGGGACGGGTGAGGGTCAGGCTTCGGGGAAGGGTTAGGGTTAGGGTTCGGGCTAGGGTTAGGGTTAGGGGACGGGGACGGTTTAGGGTCCAGGTGAGGGTACGACAACGCTTTAGGGGGAGCGTACGTGTGAGGGCGTGGGTTAGTGTCAGCGTACGGGTTAGGATTAGGGGACGGGTGAGGGTCAGGCTTCGGGGCAGGGTTAGGGTTAGGGTTCGGGCTAGGGTTAGGGTTAGGGGACGGGGACGGTTTAGGGTCCAGGTGAGGGTACGACAACGCTTTAGGGGGAGCGTACGTGTCAGGGCGCGGGTTAGTGTCAGCGTACGGGTTAGGATTAGGGGACGGGTGAGGGTCAGGCTTCGGGGCAGGGTTAGGGTTAGGGTTCGGGCTAGGGTTAGGGTTAGGGGACGGGGACGGTTTAGGGTCCAGGTGAGGGTACGACAACGCTTTAGGGGGAGCGTACGTGTGAGGGCGCGGGTTAGTGTCAGCGTACGGGTTAGGATTAGGGGACGGGTGAGGGTCAGGCTTCGGGGCAGGGTTAGGGTTAGGGTTCGGGCTAGGGTTAGGGTTAGGGGACGGGGACGGTTTAGGGTCCAGGTGAGGGTACGACAACGCTTTAGGGGGAGCGTACGTGTGAGGGCGCGGGTTAGTGTCAGCGTACGGGTTAGGATTAGGGGACGGGTGAGGGTCAGGCTTCGGGGAAGGGTTAGGGTTAGGGTTCGGGCTAGGGTTAGGGTTAGGGGACGGGGACGGTTTAGGGTCCAGGTGAGGGTACGACAACGCTTTAGGGGGAGCGTACGTGTGAGGGCGCGGGTTAGTGTCAGCGTACGGGTTAGGATTAGGGGACGGGTGAGGGTCAGGCTTCGGGGAAGGGTTAGGGTTAGGGTTCGGGCTAGGGTTAGGGTTAGGGGACGGGGACGGTTTAGGGTCCAGGTGAGGGTACGACAACGCTTTAGGGGGAGCGTACGTGTGAGGGCGCGGGTTAGTGTCAGCGTACGGGTTAGGATTAGGGAACGGGTGAGGGTCAGGCTTCGGGGAAGGGTTAGGGTTAGGGTTCGGGCGAGGGTTAGGGTTAGGGGACGGGGACGGTTTAGGGTCCAGGTGAGGGTACGACAACGCTTTAGGGGGAGCGTACGTGTGAGGGCGCGGGTTAGTGTCAGCGTACGGGTTAGGATTAGCGGACGGGTGAGGGTCAGGCTTCGGGGCAGGGTTAGGGTTAGGGTTCGGGCTAGGGTTAGGGTTAGGGGACGGGGACGGTTTAGGGTCCAGGTGAGGGTACGACAACGCTTTAGGGGGAGCGTACGTGTGAGGGCGCGGGTTAGTGTCAGCGTACGGGTTAGGATTAGGGGACGGGTGAGGGTCAGGCTTCGGGGCAGGGTTAGGGTTAGGGTTCGGGCTAGGGTTAGGGTTAGGGGACGGGGACGGTTTAGGGTCCAGGTGAGGGTTCGACAACGCTTTAGGGGGAGCGTACGTGTGAGGGCGCGGGTTAGTGTCAGCGTACGGGTTAGGATTAGGGGACGGGTGAGGGTCAGGCTTCGGGGCAGGGTTAGGGTTAGGGTTCGGGCTAGGGTTAGGGTTAGGGGACGGGGACGGTTTAGGATCCAGGTGAGGGTACGACAACGCTTTAGGGGGAGCGTACGTGTGAGGGCGCGGGTTAGTGTCAGCGTACGGGTTAGGATTAGGGGACGGGTGAGGGTCAGGCTTCGGGGCAGGGTTAGGGTTAGGGTTCGGGCTAGGGTTAGGGTTAGGGGACGGGGACGGTTTAGGGTCCAGGTGAGGGTACGACAACGCTTTAGGGGGAGCGTACGTGTGAGGGCGCGGGTTAGTGTCAGCGTACGGGTTAGGATTAGGGGACGGGTGAGGGTCAGGCTTCGGGGAAGGGTTAGGGTTACGGTTCGGGCTAGGGTTAGGGTTAGGGGACGGGGACGGTTTAGGGTCCAGGTGAGGGTACGACAACGCTTTAGGGGGAGCGTACGTGTGAGGGCGTGGGTTAGTGTCAGCGTACGGGTTAGGATTAGGGGACGGGTGAGGGTCAGGCTTCGGGGCAGGGTTAGGGTTAGGGTTCGGGCTAGGGTTAGGGTTAGGGGACGGGGACGGTTTAGGGTCCAGGTGAGGGTACGACAACGCTTTAGGGGGAGCGTACGTGTCAGGGCGCGGGTTAGTGTCAGCGTACGGGTTAGGATTAGGGGACGGGTGAGGGTCAGGCTTCGGGGCAGGGTTAGGGTTAGGGTTCGGGCTAGGGTTAGGGTTAGGGGACGGGGACGGTTTAGGGTCCAGGTGAGGGTACGACAACGCTTTAGGGGGAGCGTACGTGTGAGGGCGCGGGTTAGTGTCAGCGTACGGGTTAGGATTAGGGGACGGGTGAGGGTCAGGCTTCGGGGCAGGGTTAGGGTTAGGGTTCGGGCTAGGGTTAGGGTTAGGGGACGGGGACGGTTTAGGGTCCAGGTGAGGGTACGACAACGCTTTAGGGGGAGCGTACGTGTGAGGGCGCGGGTTAGTGTCAGCGTACGGGTTAGGATTAGGGGACGGGTGAGGGTCAGGCTTCGGGGAAGGGTTAGGGTTAGGGTTCGGGCTAGGGTTAGGGTTAGGGGACGGGGACGGTTTAGGGTCCAGGTGAGGGTACGACAACGCTTTAGGGGGAGCGTACGTGTGAGGGCGCGGGTTAGTGTCAGCGTACGGGTTAGGATTAGGGGACGGGTGAGGGTCAGGCTTCGGGGAAGGGTTAGGGTTAGGGTTCGGGCTAGGGTTAGGGTTAGGGGACGGGGACGGTTTAGGGTCCAGGTGAGGGTACGACAATGCTTTAGGGGGAGCGTACGTGTGAGGGCGCGGGTTAGTGTCAGCGTACGGGTTAGGATTAGGGGACGGGTGAGGGTCAGGCTTCGGGGAAGGGTTAGGGTTAGGGTTCGGGCTAGGGTTAGGGTTAGGGGACGGGGACGGTTTAGGGTCCAGGTGAGGGTACGACAACGCTTTAGGGGGAGCGTACGTGTGAGGGCGCGGGTTAGTGTCAGCGTACGGGTTAGGATTAGGGACGGGTGAGGGTCAGGCTTCGGGGCAGGTTTAGGGTTAGGGTTCGGGCTAGGGTTAGGGTTAGGGGACGGGGACGGTTTAGGGTCCAGGTGAGGGTACGACAACGCTTTAGGGGGAGCGTACGTGTGAGGGCGCGGGTTAGTGTCAGCGTACGGGTTAGGATTAGGGGACGGGTGAGGGTCAGGCTTCGGGGAAGGGTTAGGGTTTAGGGTTCGGGCTAGGGTTAGGGTTAGGGGACGGGGACGGTTTAGGGTCCAGGTGAGGGTACGACAACGCTTTAGGGGGAGCGTACGTGTGAGGGCGCGGGTTAGTGTCAGCGTACGGGTTAGGATTAGGGGACGGGTGAGGGTCAGGCTTCGGGGAAGGGTTAGGGTTAGGGTTCGGGCTAGGGTTAGGGTTAGGGGACGGGGACGGTTTAGGGTCCAGGTGAGGGTACGACAACGCTTTAGGGGGAGCGTACGTGTGAGGGCGCGGGTTAGTGTCAGCGTACGGGTTAGGATTAGGGACGGGTGAGGGTCAGGCTTCGGGGAAGGTTTAGGGTTAGGGTTCGGGCTAGGGTTAGGGTTAGGGGACGGGGACGGTTTAGGGTCCAGGTGAGGGTACGACAACGCTTTAGGGGGAGCGTACGTGTGAGGGCGCGGGTTAGTGTCAGCGTACGGGTTAGGATTAGGGGACGGGTGAGGGTCAGGCTTCGGGAAGGGTTAGGGTTAGGGTTCGGGCTAGGGTTAGGGTTAGGGGACGGGGACGGTTTAGGGTCCAGGTGAGGGTACGACAACGCTTTAGGGGGAGCGCACGTGTGAGGGCGCGGGTTAGTGTCAGCGTACGGGTTAGGATTAGGGGACGGGTGAGGGTCAGGCTTCGGGGCAGGGTTAGGGTTAGGGTTCGGGCTAGGGTTAGGGTTAGGGGACGGGGACGGTTTAGGGTCCAGGTGAGGGTACGACAACGCTTTAGGGGGAGCGTACGTGTGAGGGCGCGGGTTAGTGTCAGCGTACGGGTTAGGATTAGGGGACGGGTGAGGGTCAGGCTTCGGGGAAGGGTTAGGGTTAGGGTTCGGGCTAGGGTTAGGGTTAGGGGACGGGGACGGTTTAGGGTCCAGGTGAGGGTACGACAACGCTTTAAGGGGAGCGTACGTGTGAGGGCGCGGGTTAGTGTCAGCGTACGGGTTAGGATTAGGGGACGGGTGAGGGTCAGGCTTCGGGGAAGGGTTAGGGTTAGGGTTCGGGCTAGGGTTAGGGTTAGGGGACGGGGACGGTTTAGGGTCCAGGTGAGGGTACGACAACGCTTTAGGGGGAGCGTACGTGTGAGGGCGCGTGTTAGTGTCAGCGTACGGGTTAGGATTAGGGGACGGGTGAGGGTCAGGCTTCGGGGAAGGGTTAGGGTTAGGGTTCGGACTAGGTTTAGGGTTAGGGGACGGGGACGGTTTAGGGTCCAGGTGAGGGTACGACAACGTTTTAGGGGGAGCGTACGTGTGAGGGCGCGGGTTAGTGTCAGCGTACGGGTTAGGATTAGGGGACGGGTGAGGGTCAGGCTTCGGGGCAGGGTTAGGGTTAGGGTTCGGGCTAGGGTTAGGGTTAGGGGACGGGGACGGTTTAGGGTCCTGGTGAGGGTACGACAACGCTTTAGGGGGAGCGTACGTGTGAGGGCGTGGGTTAGTGTCAGCGTATGGGTTAGGATTAGGGGACGGGTGAGGATCAGGCTTCGGGGAAGGGTTAGGGTTAGGGTTCGGGCTAGGGTTAGGGTTAGGGGACGGGGGACGGTTTAGGGTCCAGGTGAGGGTACGAGAACGCTTTAGGGGGAGCGTACGTGTGAGGGCGCGGGTTAGTGTCAGCGTACGGGTTAGGATTAGGTGACGGGTGAGGGTCAGGCTTCGGGGAAGGGTTAGGGTTAGGGTTCGGGCTAGGGCTAGGGTTAGGGGACGGGGACGGTTTAGGGTCCAGGTGAGGGTACGACAACGCTTTAGGGGGAGCGTACGTGTGAGGGCGCGGGTTAGTGTCAGCGTACGGGTTAGGATTAGGGGACGGGTGAGGGTCAGGCTTCGGGGAAGGGTTAGGGTTAGGGTTCGGGCTAGGGTTAGGGTTAGGGGACGGGGACGGTTTAGGGTCCAGGTGAGGGTACGACAATGCTTTAGGGGGAGCGTACGTGTGAGGGCGCGGGTTAGTGTCAGCGTACGGGTTAGGATTAGGGGACGGGTGAGGGTCAGGCTTCGGGGAAGGGTTAGGGTTAGGGTTCGGGCTAGGGTTAGGGTTAGGGGACGGGGACGGTTTAGGGTCCAGGTGAGGGTACGACAACGCTTTAGGGGGAGCGTACGTGTGAGGGCGCGGGTTAGTGTCAGCGTACGGGTTAGGATTAGGGGACGGGTGAGGGTCAGGCTTCGGGGAAGGGTTAGGGTTAGGGTTCGGGCTAGGGTTAGGGTTAGGGGACGGGGACGGTTTAGGGTCCAGTTGAGGGTACGACAACGCTTTAGGGGGAGCGTACGTGTGAGGGCGCGGGTTAGTGTCAGCGTACGGGTTAGGATTAGGGGACGGGTGAGGGTCAGGCTTCGGGGAAGGGTTAGGGTTAGGGTTCGGGCTAGGGTTAGGGTTAGGGGACGGGGACGGTTTAGGGTCCAGGTGAGGGTACGACAACGCTTTAGGGGGAGCGTACGTGTGAGGGCGCGGGTTAGTGTCAGCGTACGGGTTAGGATTAGGGGACGGGTGAGGGTCAGGCTTCGGGGAAGGGTTAGGGTTAGGGTTCGGGCTAGGGTTAGGGTTAGGGGACGGGGACGGTTTAGGGTCCAGGTGAGGGTACGACAACGCTTTAGGGGGAGCGTACGTGTGAGGGCGCGGGTTAGTGTCAGCGTACGGGTTAGGATTAGGGGACGGGTGAGGGTCAGGCTTCGGGGAAGGGTTAGGGTTAGGGTTCGGGCTAGGGTTAGGGTTAGGGGACGGGGACGGTTTAGGGTCCAGGTGAGGTACGACAACGCTTTAGGGGGAGCGTACGTGTGAGGGCGCGGGTTAGTGTCAGCGTACGGGTTAGGATTAGGGGACGGGTGAGGGTCAGGCTTCGGGGAAGGGTTAGGGTTAGGGTTCGGGCTAGGGTTAGGGTTAGGGGACGGGGACGGTTTAGGGTCCAGGTGAGGGTACGACAACGCTTTAGGGGGAGCGTACGTGTGAGGGCGCGGGTTAGTGTCAGCGTACGGGTTAGGATTAGGGGACGGGTGAGGGTCAGGCTTCGGGGAAGGGTTAGGGTTAGGGTTCGGGCTAGGGTTAGGTTTAGGGGACGGGGACGGTTTAGGGTCCAGGTGAGGGTACGACAACGCTTTAGGGGGAGCGTACGTGTGAGGGCGCGGGTTAGTGTCAGCGTACGGGTTAGGATTAGGGGACGGGTGAGGGTCAGGCTTCGGGGAAGGGTTAGGGTTAGGGTTCGGGCTAGGGTTAGGGTTAGGGGACGGGGACGGTTTAGGGTCCAGGTGAGGGTACGACAACGCTTTAGGGGGAGCGTACGTGTGAGGGCGCGGGTTAGTGTCAGCGTACGGGTTAGGATTAGGGGACGGGTGAGGGTCAGGCTTCGGGGAAGGGTTAGGGTTAGGGTTCGGGCTAGGGTTAGGGTTAGGGGACGGGGACGGTTTAGGGTCCAGGTGAGGGTACGACAACGCTTTAGGGGGAGCGTACGTGTCAGGGCGCGGGTTACTGTCAGCGTACGGGTTAGGATTAGGGGACGGGTGAGGGTCAGGCTTCGGGGAAGGGTTAGGGTTAGGGTTCGGGCTAGGGTTAGGGTTAGGGGACGGGGACGGTTTAGGGTCCAGGTGAGGGTACGACAACGCTTTAGGGGGAGCGTACGTGTGAGGGCGCGGGTTAGTGTCAGCGTACGGGTTAGGATTAGGGGACGGGTGAGGGTCAGGCTTCGGGGAAGGGTTAGGGTTAGGGTTCGGGCTAGGGTTAGGGTTAGGGGACGGGGACGGTTTAGGGTCCAGGTGAGGGTACGACAACGCTTTAGGGGGAGCGTACGTGTGAGGGCGCGGGTTAGTGTCAGCGTACGGGTTAGGATTAGGGGACGGGTGAGGGTCAGGCTTCGGGGAAGGGTTAGGGTTAGGGTTCGGGCTAGGGTTAGGGTTAGGGGACGGGGACGGTTTAGGGTCCAGGTGAGGGTACGACAACGCTTTAGGGGGAGCGTACGTGTGAGGGCGCGGGTTAGTGTCAGCGTACGGGTTAGGATTAGGGGACGGGTGAGGGTCAGGCTTCGGGGAAGGGTTAGGGTTAGGGTTCGGGCTAGGGTTAGGGTTAGGGGACGGGGACGGTTTAGGGTCCAGGTGAGGGTACGACAACGCTTTAGGGGGAGCGTACGTGTGAGGGCGCGGGTTAGTGTCAGCGTACGGGTTAGGATTAGGGGACGGGTGAGGGTCAGGCTTCGGGGCAGTGTTAGGGTTAGGGTTCGGGCTACGACGGTTAGGGTTAGGGGACGGGGACGGTTTAGGGTCCAGGTGAGGGTACGACAACGCTTTAGGGGGAGCGTACGTGTGAGAGCGCGGGTTAGTGTCAGCGTACGGGTTAGGATTAGGGGACGGGTGAGGGTCAGGCTTCGGGGCAGGGTTAGGGTTAGGGTTCGGGC